>NW_027310547.1:0-66479 GCF_047496795.1 Chiloscyllium punctatum
TCTCCCTCTCTCCCTCTCTCCCCCTCTCGCACGTGCTGTCTCCCTCTCTCCCCCTCTCGCACGCGCTGTCTCTCTCCCTCTCTCGCACGCGCTGTCTCTCTCCGTCTCTCGCACGAGCTGTCTCCCTCTCTCCCTCTCTCGCATGCGCTGTCTCCCTCTCTCCCTCTCTCGCATGCGCTGTCTCCCTCTCTCCCTCTCTCCCTCTCTCGCACGCGCTGTCTCTCTCCCTCTCTCGCACGCGCTGTCTCTCTCCCTCTCTCGCACGCGCTGTCTCTCTCCGTCTCTCGCACGAGCTGTCTCCCTCTCTCCCTCTCTCGCATGCGCTGTCCCTCTCCGTCTCTCGCACGAGCTGTCTCCCTCTCTCCCTCTCTCGCATGCGCTGTCTCCCTCTCTCCCTCTCTCCCCCTCTCGCACGTGCTGTCTCCCTCCCTCCCTCTCTCGCACGCGCTGTCGCTCTCCCTCTCTCCCCCTCTCGCACGCGCTGTCTCTCTCCCTCTCTCCCCCTCTCGCACGCGCTGTCTCTCTCCCTCTCGCCCCCTCTCGCACGCGCTGTCTCTCTCCCTCTCTCCCTATCTCGCACGCGCTGTCGCTCTCCCTCTCTCCCCCTCTCGCACGCGCTGTCTCTCTCCCTCTCGCCCCCTCTCGCACGCGCTGTCTCTCTCCCTCTCTCCCTATCTCGCACGCGCTGTCTCTCTCCCTCTCTCCCCTTCTCGCACGCGCTGTCTCTCTCCCTCTCTCGCACGCGCTGTCTCTCTCCCTCTCTCCCTCTCTCGCACGCGCTGTCTCTCTCCCTCTCTCCCTCTCTCGCACGCGCTGTCTCTCTCCCTCTCTCCCTCTCTCGCACGCGCTCCCTCTCTCCCTCTCTCGCACGCGCTCCCTCTCTCCCCCTCTCGCACGCGCTCCCTCTCTCCCCCTCTCGCACGCGCTGTCTCTCTCCCTCTCTCCCCCTCTCGCACGCGCTGTCTCTCTCCCTCTCTCCCCCTCTCGCACGCGCTGTCTCTCTCCCTCTCTCCCCCTCTCGCACGCGCTGTCTCTCTCCCTCTCTCCCCCTCTCGCACGCGCTGTCTCTCTCCCTCTCTCCCCCTCTCGCACGCGCTGTCTCTCTCCCTCTCTCCCCCTCTCGCACGCGCTGTCTCTCTCCCTCTCTCCCCCTCTCGCACGCGCTGTCTCTCTCCCTCTCTCCCCCTCTCGCACGCGCTGTCTCTCTCCCTCTCTCCCCCTCTCGCACGCGCTGTCTCTCTCCCTCTCTCCCCCTCTCGCACGCGCTGTCTCTCTCCCTCTCTCCCCCTCTCGCACGCGCTGTCTCTCTCCCTCTCTCCCCCTCTCGCACGCGCTGTCTCTCTCCCTCTCTCCCCCTCTCGCACGCGCTGTCTCTCTCCCTCTCTCCCCCTCTCGCACGCGCTGTCTCTCTCCCTCTCTCCCCCTCTCGCACGCGCTGTCTCTCTCCCTCTCGCCCCCTCTCGCACGCGCTGTCTCTCTCCCTCTCTCGCACGCGCTGTCTCTCTCCCTCTCTCCCCCTCTCGCACGCGCTGTCTCTCTCCCTCTCTCCCCCTCTCGCACGCGCTGTCTCTCTCCCTCTCTCCCCCTCTCGCACGCGCTGTCTCTCTCCCTCTCTCCCCCTCTCGCACGCGCTGTCTCTCTCCCTCTCTCCCCCTCTCGCACGCGCTGTCTCTCTCCCTCTCTCCCCCTCTCGCACGCGCTGTCTCTCTCCCTCTCTCCCCCTCTCGCACGCGCTGTCTCTCTCCCTCTCTCCCCCTCTCGCACGCGCTGTCTCTCTCCCTCTCTCCCCCTCTCGCACGCGCTGTCTCTCTCCCTCTCTCGCACGCGCTGTCTCTCTCCCTCTCTCGCACGCGCTGTCTCTCTCCCTCTCTCGCACGCGCTGTCTCTCTCCCTCTCTCGCACGCGCTGTCTCTCTCCCTCTCTCCCCCTCTCGCACGCGCTGTCTCTCTCCCTCTCTCCCTCTCTCGCACGCGCTGTCTCTCTCCCTCTCCCTCTCTCGCACGCGCTGTCTCTCTCCCTCTCCCTCTCTCGCACGCGCTGTCTCTCTCCCTCTCCCTCTCTCCGCACGCGCTGTCTCTCTCCCTCTCCCTCTCTCGCACGCGCTGTCTCTCTCCCTCTCTCCCTCTCTCGCACGCGCTGTCTCTCTCCCTCTCTCGCACGCGCTGTCTCTCTCCCTCTCTCGCACGCGCTGTCTCTCTCCCTCTCTCGCACGAGCTGTCTCCCTCTCCCTCTCTCGCATGCGCTGTCTCCCTCCCTCTCCCTCTCTCTCACGCCCTGTCTCTCTCCCTCTCTCGCACGCCCTGTCTCTCTCCCTCTCTCGCACGCGCTGTCTCTCTCCCTCTCCCTCTCTCGCACGCGCTGTCTCTCTCCCTCTCCCTCTCTCGCACGCGCTGTCTCTCTCCCTCTCTCCCTCTCTCGCACGCGCTGTCTCCCTCTCTCCCTCTCTCGCACGCGCTGTCTCCCTCTCTCCCTCACTCGCACGCGCTGTCTCTCCTTCTGTCGCACGAGCTGTCTCTCCCTCTCTCGCACGCGCTGTCTCTCTCCCTCTCACCCTCTCTCGCACGCGCTGTCTCCCTCTCTCCCTCACTCGTACGCACTGTCTCCCTCTCCCTCACTCGTACGCGCTGTCTCTCCCTCTCTCGCACGCGCTGTCTCCCTCTCTCGCACGCGCTGTCTCCCTCTCTCGCACACGCTGTCTCTCTCCCTCTCCCTCTCTCGCACACGCGATCTCTCTCCCTCTCTCGCACGCGCTGTCTCTCTCCCTCTCCCTCTCTCGCACGCGCTGTCTCTCTCCCTCTCTCGCACGCGCTGTCTCTCTCCCTCTCTCACACGCGCTGTCTCTCTCCCTCTCCCTATCTCGCACGCGCTGTCTCTCTCCCTCTCTCGCACGCGCTGTCTCTCTCCCTCTCTCGCACGCGCTGTCTCTCTCCCTCTCCCTCTCTCGCACGCGCTGTCTCTCTCCCTCTCCCTCTCTCGCACGCGCTGTCTCTCTCCCTCTCCCTCTCTCGCACGCGCTGTCTCTCTCCCTCTCCCTCTCTCGCACGCGCTGTCTCTCTCCCTCTCTCGCACGCGCTGTCTCCCTCCCTCTCTCGCACGCGCTGTCTCCCTCCCTCTCTCGCACGCGCTGTCTCTCTCCCTCTCTCCCTCTCTCGCACGCGCTGTCTCCCTCCCTCTCTCGCACGCGCTGTCTCTCCCTCTCCCTCTCTCGCACGCGCTGTCTCTCCCTCTCTCCCTCTCTCGCACGCGCTGTCTCTCTCCCTCTCCCTCTCTCGCACGCGCTGTCTCTCTCCCTCTCCCTCTCTCGCACGCGCTGTCTCTCTCCCTCTCTCGTACGCGCTGTCTCTCTCCCTCTCTCCCTCACTCGTACGCGCTGTCTCTCTCCCTCTCTCCCTCACTCGTACGCGCTGTCTCCCTCTCTCCCTCACTCGTACGCGCTGTCTCCCTCTCCCTCACTCGTACGCGCTGTCTCTCCCTCTCTCCCTCTCTCGCACGCGCTGTCTCCCTCTCTCCCTCTCTCGCACGCGCTGTCTCTCTCCTCTCTCGCACGCGCTGTCTCTCTCCCTCTCCCTCTCTCGCACGCGCTGTCTCTCTCCCTCTCTTCCCCTCTCGCACGTGCTGTCTCTCTCCCTCTCTCGCACGCGCTGTCTCTCTCCCTCTCTCGCACGCGCTGTCTCTCTCCCTCTCTCGCACGCGCTGTCTCTCTCCCTCACTCCCTCTCTCGCACGCGCTGTCTCCCTCTCTCCCTCACTCGTACGCGGTCTCCCTCTCTCCCTCTCTCGCACGAGCTGTCTCCCTCTGTCGCATGCGCTGTCTCCCTCTCTCGCACGCGCTCTCTCTCTCCCTCTCTCGCACGAGCTGTCTCCCTCTCTCCCTCTCTCGCCCACGCTGTCTCTCTCCTCTCTCGCACGCGCTGTCTCTCTCCCTCTCTCGCACGCGCTGTCTCTCTCCCTCTCTCGCACGCGCTGTCTCTCTCCCTCTCTCGCACGCGCTGTCTCTCTCCCTCTCTCGCACGCGCTGTCTCCCTCTCTCCCTCACTCGTACGCGCTGTCTCCCTCTCTCCCTCTCTCGCACACGCTGTCTCCCTCTCTCGCACACGCTGTCTCTCTCCCTCTCCCTCTCTCGCACGCGCGGTCTCTCTCCCTCTCTCGCACGCGCTGTCTCTCTCCCTCTCCCTCTCTCGCACGCGCGGTCTCTCTCCCTCTCTCGCACGCGCTGTCTCTCTCCCTCTCTCCCTCTCTCGCACGCGCTGTCTCTCTCCCTCTCCCTCTCTCGCACGCGCTGTCTCTCTCCCTCTCCCTCTCTCGCACGCGCTGTCTCTCTCCCTCTCTCGCACGCGCTGTCTCTCTCCCTCTCTCACACGCGCTGTCTCTCTCCCTCTCCCTATCTCGCACGCGCTGTCTCTCTCCCTCTCTCGCACGCGCTGTCTCTCTCCCTCTCTCGCACGCGCTGTCTCTCTCCCTCTCTCGCACGCGCTGTCTCTCTCCCTCTCTCGCACGCGCTGTCTCTCTCCCTCTCCCTCTCTCGCACGCGCTGTCTCTCTCCCTCTCCCTCTCTCGCACGCGCTGTCTCTCTCCCTCTCCCTCTCTCGCACGCGCTGTCTCTCTCCCTCTCCCTCTCTCGCACGCGCTGTCTCTCTCCCTCTCTCGCACGCGCTGTCTCCCTCCCTCTCTCGCACGCGCTGTCTCCCTCCCTCTCTCGCACGCGCTGTCTCTCTCCCTCTCTCCCTCTCTCGCACACGCTGTCTCCCTCCCTCTCTCGCACGCGCTGTCTCTCCCTCTCCCTCTCTCGCACGCGCTGTCTCTCCCTCTCTCCCTCTCTCGCACGCGCTGTCTCTCTCCCTCTCCCTCTCTCGCACGCGCTGTCTCTCTCCCTCTCCCTCTCTCGCACGCGCTGTCTCTCTCCCTCTCCCTCTCTCGCACGCGCTGTCTCTCTCCCTCTCTCGTACGCGCTGTCTCTCTCCCTCTCTCCCTCACTCGTACGCGCTGTCTCTCTCCCTCTCTCCCTCACTCGTACGCGCTGTCTCTCTCCCTCTCTCCCTCACTCGTACGCGCTGTCTCCCTCTCTCCCTCACTCGTACGCGCTGTCTCCCTCTCCCTCACTCGTACGCGCTGTCTCTCCCTCTCTCCCTCTCTCGCACGCGCTGTCTCCCTCTCTCCCTCTCTCGCACGCGCTGTCTCTCTCCTCTCTCGCACGCGCTGTCTCTCTCCCTCTCCCTCTCTCGCACGCGCTGTCTCTCTCCCTCTCTTCCCCTCTCGCACGTGCTGTCTCTCTCCCTCTCTCGCACGCGCTGTCTCTCTCCCTCTCTCGCACCGCGCTGTCTCTCTCCCTCACTCCCTCTCTCGCACGCGCTGTCTCCCTCTCTCCCTCACTCGTACGCGGTCTCCCTCTCTCCCTCTCTCGCACGAGCTGTCTCCCTCTGTCGCATGCGCTGTCTCCCTCTCTCGCACGCGCTCTCTCTCTCCCTCTCTCGCACGAGCTGTCTCCCTCTCTCCCTCTCTCGCACACGCTGTCTCTCTCCCTCTCTCGCACGCGCTGTCTCTCTCCCTCTCTCGCACGCGCTGTCTCTCTCCCTCTCTCGCACGCGCTGTCTCTCTCCCTCTCTCGCACGCGCTGTCTCCCTCTCTCCCTCACTCGTACGCGCTGTCTCCCTCTCTCCCTCTCTCGCACACGCTGTCTCCCTCTCTCGCACACGCTGTCTCTCTCCCTCTCCCTCTCTCGCACGCGCGGTCTCTCTCCCTCTCTCGCACGCGCTGTCTCTCTCCCTCTCTCCCTCTCTCGCACGCGCTGTCTCTCTCCCTCTCCCTCTCTCGCACGCGCTGTCTCTCTCCCTCTCCCTCTCTCGCACGCGCTGTCTCTCTCCCTCTCTCGCACGCGCTGTCTCTCTCCCTCTCTCACACGCGCTGTCTCTCTCCCTCTCCCTATCTCGCACGCGCTGTCTCTCTCCCTCTCTCGCACGCGCTGTCTCTCTCCCTCTCTCGCACGCGCTGTCTCTCTCCCTCTCTCGCACGCGCTGTCTCTCTCCCTCTCTCGCACGCGCTGTCTCTCTCCCTCTCCCTCTCTCGCACGCGCTGTCTCTCTCCCTCTCCCTCTCTCGCACGCGCTGTCTCTCTCCCTCTCCCTCTCTCGCACGCGCTGTCTCTCTCCCTCTCCCTCTCTCGCACGCGCTGTCTCTCTCCCTCTCTCGCACGCGCTGTCTCCCTCCCTCTCTCGCACGCGCTGTCTCCCTCCCTCTCTCGCACGCGCTGTCTCTCTCCCTCTCTCCCTCTCTCGCACACGCTGTCTCCCTCCCTCTCTCGCACGCGCTGTCTCTCCCTCTCCCTCTCTCGCACGCGCTGTCTCTCCCTCTCTCCCTCTCTCGCACGCGCTGTCTCTCTCCCTCTCCCTCTCTCGCACGCGCTGTCTCTCTCCCTCTCCCTCTCTCGCACGCGCTGTCTCTCTCCCTCTCCCTCTCTCGCACGCGCTGTCTCTCTCCCTCTCTCGTACGCGCTGTCTCTCTCCCTCTCTCCCTCACTCGTACGCGCTGTCTCTCTCCCTCTCTCCCTCACTCGTACGCGCTGTCTCTCTCCCTCTCTCCCTCACTCGTACGCGCTGTCTCCCTCTCTCCCTCACTCGTACGCGCTGTCTCCCTCTCCCTCACTCGTACGCGCTGTCTCTCCCTCTCTCCCTCTCTCGCACGCGCTGTCTCCCTCTCTCCCTCTCTCGCACGCGCTGTCTCTCTCCTCTCTCGCACGCGCTGTCTCTCTCCCTCTCCCTCTCTCGCACGCGCTGTCTCTCTCCCTCTCTTCCCCTCTCGCACGTGCTGTCTCTCTCCCTCTCTCGCACGCGCTGTCTCTCTCCCTCTCTCGCACGCGCTGTCTCTCTCCCTCACTCCCTCTCTCGCACGCGCTGTCTCCCTCTCTCCCTCACTCGTACGCGGTCTCCCTCTCTCCCTCTCTCGCACGAGCTGTCTCCCTCTGTCGCATGCGCTGTCTCCCTCTCTCGCACGCGCTCTCTCTCTCCCTCTCTCGCACGAGCTGTCTCCCTCTCTCCCTCTCTCGCACACGCTGTCTCTCTCCCTCTCTCGCACGCGCTGTCTCTCTCCCTCTCTCGCACGCGCTGTCTCTCTCCCTCTCTCGCACGCGCTGTCTCTCTCCCTCTCTCGCACGCGCTGTCTCTCTCCCTCTCTCGCACGCGCTGTCTCCCTCTCTCCCTCACTCGTACGCGCTGTCTCCCTCTCTCCCTCTCTCGCACACGCTGTCTCCCTCTCTCGCACACGCTGTCTCTCTCCCTCTCCCTCTCTCGCACGCGCGGTCTCTCTCCCTCTCTCGCACGCGCTGTCTCTCTCCCTCTCCCTCTCTCGCACGCGCTGTCTCTCTCCCTCTCTCCCCCTCTCGCACGCGCTGTCTCTCTCCCTCTCTCCCCCTCTCGCACGCGCTGTCTCTCTCCCTCTCTCCCCCTCTCGCACGCGCTGTCTCTCTCCCTCTCTCCCCCTCTCGCACGCGCTGTCTCTCTCCCTCTCTCCCCCTCTCGCACGCGCTGTCTCTCTCCCTCTCTCCCCCTCTCGCACGCGCTGTCTCTCTCCCTCTCTCCCCCTCTCGCACGCGCTGTCTCTCTCCCTCTCTCCCCCTCTCGCACGCGCTGTCTCTCTCCCTCTCTCCCCCTCTCGCACGCGCTGTCTCTCTCCCTCTCTCCCCCTCTCGCACGCGCTGTCTCTCTCCCTCTCTCCCCCTCTCGCACGCGCTGTCTCTCTCCCTCTCTCCCCCTCTCGCACGCGCTGTCTCTCTCCCTCTCTCCCCCTCTCGCACGCGCTGTCTCTCTCCCTCTCTCCCCCTCTCGCACGCGCTGTCTCTCTCCCTCTCTCCCCTCTCGCACGCGCTGTCTCTCTCCCTCTCTCCCCCTCTCGCACGCGCTGTCTCTCTCCCTCTCTCCCCTCTCGCACGCGCTGTCTCTCTCCCTCTCTCCCCCTCTCGCACGCGCTGTCTCTCTCCCTCTCTCCCCCTCTCGCACGCGCTGTCTCTCTCCCTCTCTCCCCCTCTCGCACGCGCTGTCTCTCTCCCTCTCTCCCCCTCTCGCACGCGCTGTCTCTCTCCCTCTCTCCCCCTCTCGCACGCGCTGTCTCTCTCCCTCTCTCCCCCTCTCGCACGCGCTGTCTCTCTCCCTCTCTCCCCCTCTCGCACGCGCTGTCTCTCTCCCTCTCTCCCCCTCTCGCACGCGCTGTCTCTCTCCCTCTCTCCCCCTCTCGCACGCGCTGTCTCTCTCCCTCTCTCCCCCTCTCGCACGCGCTGTCTCTCTCCCTCTCTCCCCCTCTCGCACGCGCTGTCTCTCCCCCTCTCTCCCTCACTCGCACGCGCTGTCTCTCTCCCTCTCTCGCACGCGCTGTCTCTCCCTCTCTCGCACGCGCTGTCTCTCTCCCTCTCACCCTCTCTCGCACGAGCTGTCTCCCTCTCTCCCTCTCTCGCACGAGCTGTCTCCCTCTCTCCCTCTCTCGCACGAGCTGTCTCCCTCTCTCGCACTCGCTGTCTCTCTCCCTCTCCCTCTCTCACATGCGCTGTCTCCCTCTCTCCCTCTCTCGCACGCGCTGTCTCCCTCTCTCCCTCTCTCGCACGCGCTGTCTCCCTCTCTCCCTCTCTCGCACGCGCTGTCTCTCTCCCTCTCCCTCTCTCGCATGCGCTGTCTCCCTCTCTCCCTCTCTCGCACGCGCTGTCTCTCTCCCTCTCTCGCACGCGCTCTCTCTCCCTCTCCCTCACTCGCACGCGCTGTCTCTCTCCCTCTCTCGCACGCGCTGTCTCTCTCCCTCTCTCGCACGCGATGTCTCTCCCTCTCTCCCTCTCTCGCACGCGCTGTCTCTCTCCCCCTCTCGCACGCGCTGTCTCTCTCCCTCTCCCTCACTGTCTCTCTCCCTCTCTCGCACGCGCTGTCTCCCTCTCTCCCTCTCTCCCTCTCTCGCACGCGCTGTCTCTCTCCCTCTCTCTCTCTCCCACGCGCTGTCTCCCTCTCTCCCTATCTCGCACGCGATGTCTCTCCCTCTCTCGCACGCGATGTCTCTCCCTCTCTCGCATGCGCTGTCTCTCTCCCTCTCTCGCACGAGCTGTCTCCCTCTCTCCCACTCTCACACGCGCTGTCTCTCTCTCTCTCCCTCTCTCGCACGCGCTGTCTCTCTCTCTCTCCCTCTCTCGCACGCGCTGTCTCTCTCCCTCTCTCCCTCTCTCGCACACGCTGTCTCTCTCCCTCACTCGTACGCGCTGTCTCCCTCTCCCTCACTCGTATGCGCTGTCTCTCTCCCTCTCTCGCACGCGCTGTCTCCCTCTCTCCCTCACTCGCACGCGCTGTCTCTCTCCCTCTCTCCCTCTCTCGCTCCCTCACTCGCACGCGCTGTCTCTCCCTCTCTCGCACGCGCTGTCTCTCTCCCTCTCACCCTCTCTCGCACGCGCTGTCTCCCTCTCTCCCTCACTCGTACGCGCTGTCTCCCTCTCTCCCTCTCTCGCACACGCTGTCTCCCTCTCTCGCACACGCTGTCTCTCTCCCTCTCCCTCTCTCGCACGCGCGGTCTCTCTCCCTCTCTCGCACGCGCTGTCTCTCTCCCTCTCCCTCTCTCGCACGCGCTGTCTCTCTCCCTCTCTCGCACGCGCTGTCTCTCTCCCTCTCCCTCTCTCGCACGAGCTGTCTCTCTCCCTCTCTCCCCCTCTCCCACGCGCTGTCTCTCTCCCTCTCTCGCACGCGCTGTCTCTCTCCCTCACTCGTACGCGCTGTCTCCCTCTCTCCCTCTCTCGCACGAGCTGTCTCCCTCTGTCGCATGCGCTGTCTCCCTCTCTCGCACGCGCTCTCTCTCTCCCTCTCTCGCACGAGCTGTCTCCCTCTCTCCCTCTCTCGCACACGCTGTCTCTCTCCCTCTCTCGCACGCGCTGTCTCCCTCTCTCCCACTCTCGCACGCGCTGTCTCTCTCCCTCTCACCCTCTCTCGCACGCGCTGTCTCCCTCTCTCCCTCACTCGTACGCGCTGTCTCCCTCTCTCCCTCTCTCGCACACGCTGTCTCCCTCTCTCGCACACGCTGTCTCTCTCCCTCTCCCTCTCTCGCACGCGCGGTCTCTCTCCCTCTCTCGCACGTGCTGTCTCTCTCCCTCTCCCTCTCTCGCACGCGCTGTCTCTCTCCCTCTCTCGCACGCGCTGTCTCTCTCCCTCTCCCTCTCTCGCACGAGCTGTCTCTCTCCCTCTCTCCCCCTCTCGCACGCGCTGTCTCTCTCCCTCTCTCGCACGCGCTGTCTCTCTCCCTCACTCGTACGCGCTGTCTCCCTCTCTCCCTCTCTCGCACGAGCTGTCTCCCTCTGTCGCATGCGCTGTCTCCCTCTCTCGCACGCGCTCTCTCTCTCCCTCTCTCGCACGAGCTGTCTCCCTCTCTCCCTCTCTCGCACACGCTGTCTCTCTCCCTCTCTCGCACGCGCTGTCTCTCTCCCTCTCTCGCACGCGCTGTCTCTCTCCCTCTCTCCCCCTCTCGCACGCGCTGTCTCTCTCCCTCTCTCCCCCTCTCGCACGCGCTGTCTCTCTCCCCCTCTCGCACGCGCTGTCTCTCTCCCCCTCTCCCCCTCTCGCACGCGCTGTCTCTCTCCCTCTCTCCCCCTCTCGCACGCGCTGTCTCTCTCCCTCTCTCCCCCTCTCGCACGCGCTGTCTCTCTCCCTCTCTCCCCCTCTCGCACGCGCTGTCTCTCTCCCTCTCTCCCCCTCTCGCACGCGCTGTCTCTCTCCCTCTCTCCCCCTCTCGCACGCGCTGTCTCTCTCCCTCTCTCCCCCTCTCGCACGCGCTGTCTCTCTCCCTCTCTCCCCCTCTCGCACGCGCTGTCTCTCTCCCTCTCTCCCCCTCTCGCACGCGCTGTCTCTCTCCCTCTCTCCCCCTCTCGCACGCGCTGTCTCTCTCCCTCTCTCCCCCTCTCGCACGCGCTGTCTCTCCCCCTCTCTCCCTCACTCGCACGCGCTGTCTCTCCCCCTCTCTCCCTCACTCGCACGCGCTGTCTCTCTCCCTCTCTCGCACGCGCTGTCTCTCCCTCTCTCCCTCTCTCGCACGCGCTGTCTCTCTCCCTCTCACCCTCTCTCGCACGAGCTGTCTCCCTCTCTCCCTCTCTCGCACGAGCTGTCTCCCTCTCTCCCTCTCTCGCACGAGCTGTCTCCCTCTCTCGCACTCGCTGTCTCTCTCCCTCTCTCCCCCTCTCGCACGCGCTGTCTCTCTCCCTCTCTCCCCCTCTCGCACGCGCTGTCTCTCTCCCTCTCTCCCCCTCTCGCACGCGCTGTCTCTCTCCCTCTCTCCCCCTCTCGCACGCGCTGTCTCTCTCCCACTCTCCCCCTCTCGCACGCGCTGTCTCTCCCCCTCTCTCCCTCACTCGCACGCGCTGTCTCTCTCCCTCTCTCGCACGCGCTGTCTCTCCCTCTCTCGCACGCGCTGTCTCTCTCCCTCTCACCCTCTCTCGCACGAGCTGTCTCCCTCTCTCCCTCTCTCGCACGAGCTGTCTCCCTCTCTCCCTCTCTCGCACGAGCTGTCTCCCTCTCTCGCACTCGCTGTCTCTCTCCCTCTCCCTCTCTCACATGCGCTGTCTCCCTCTCTCCCTCTCTCGCACGCTCTGTCTCCCTCTCTCCCTCTCTCGCACGCGCTGTCTCTCTCCCTCTCCCTCTCTCGCATGCGCTGTCTCCCTCTCTCCCTCTCTCGCACGCGCTGTCTCTCTCCCTCTCTCGCACGCGCTCTCTCTCCCTCTCCCTCACTCGCACGCGCTGTCTCTCTCCCTCTCTCCCTCTCTCGCACGCGCTGTCTCTCTCCCTCTCTCGCACGCGATGTCTCTCCCTCTCTCCCTCTCTCGCACGCGCTGTCTCTCTCCCCCTCTCGCACGCGCTGTCTCTCTCCCTCTCCCTCACTGTCTCTCTCCCTCTCTCGCACGCGCTGTCTCCCTCTCTCCCTCTCTCCCTCTCTCGCACGCGCTGTCTCTCTCCCTCTCTCTCTCTCCCACGCGCTGTCTCCCTCTCTCCCTATCTCGCACGCGATGTCTCTCCCTCTCTCGCACGCGATGTCTCTCCCTCTCTCGCACGCGCTGTCTCTCTCCCTCTCTCGCACGAGCTGTCTCCCTCTCTCCCACTCTCACACGCGCTGTCTCTCTCTCTCTCCCTCTCTCGCACGCGCTGTCTCTCTCTCTCTCCCTCTCTCGCACGCGCTGTCTCTCTCTCTCTCCCTCTCTCGCACGCGCTGTCTCTCTCTCTCTCCCTCTCTCGCACGCGCTGTCTCTCTCCCTCTCTCCCTCTCTCGCACACGCTGTCTCTCTCCCTCTCTCCCTCACTCGTACGCGCTGTCTCCCTCTCCCTCACTCGTACGCGCTGTCTCTCTCCCTCTCTCGCACGCGCTGTCTCCCTCTCTCCCTCACTCGCACGCGCTGTCTCTCTCCCTCTCTCCCTCTCTCGCACGCGCTGTCTCTCTCCCTCACTCGCACGCGCTGTCTCTCCCTCTCTCGCACGCGCTGTCTCTCTCCCTCTCACCCTCTCTCGCACGCGCTGTCTCCCTCTCTCCCTCACTCGTACGCGCTGTCTCCCTCTCTCCCTCTCTCGCACACGCTGTCTCCCTCTCTCGAACACGCTGTCTCTCTCCCTCTCCCTCTCTCGCACGCGCGGTCTCTCTCCCTCTCTCGCACGCGCGGTCTCTCTCCCTCTCTCGCACGCGCTGTCTCTCTCCCTCTCTCGCACGCGCTGTCTCTCTCCCTCTCTCGCACGCGCTGTCTCTCTCCCTCTCTCCCCCTCTCGCACGCGCTGTCTCTCTCCCTCTCTCGCACGCGCTGTCTCTCTCCCTCTCTCGCACGCGCTGTCTCTCTCCCTCTCTCGCACGCGATGTCTCCCTCTCTCCCTCACTCGTACGCGCTGTCTCCCTCTCTCCCTCTCTCGCACGAGCTGTCTCCCTCTGTCGCATGCGCTGTCTCCCTCTCTCGCACGCGCTCTCTCTCTCCCTCTCTCGCACGAGCTGTCTCCCTCTCTCCCTCTCTCGCACACGCTGTCTCTCTCCCTCTCTCGCACGCGCTGTCTCTCTCCCTCTCTCCCTCTCTCGCACGCGCTGTCTCTCTCCTTCTCTCGCACGCGCTGTCTCTCTCCCTCTCTCGCACGCGCTGTCTCTCTCCCTCTCTCGCACGCGCTGTCTCTCTCCCTCTCTCCCTCTCTCCCCCTCTCACACGCGCTGTCTCTCTCCCTCTCCCTCTCTCGCACGCGCTGTCTCTCTCCCTCTCTCGCACGCGCTGTCTCTCTCCCTCTCTCCCCCTCTCGCACGCGCTGTCTCTCTCCCTCTCTCCCCCTCTCGCACGCGCTGTCTCTCTCCCTCTCCCTCACTCGCACGCGCTGTCTCTCTCCCTCTCCCTCTCTCCCACGCGCTGTCTCTCTCCCTCTCCCTCTCTCCCACGCGCTGTCTCCCTCCCTCTCTCCCACGCGCTGTCTCTCTCCCTCTCTCCCACGCGCTGTATCTCTCCCTCTCTCCCACGCGCTGTATCTCTCCCTCTCTCCCACGCGCTGTCTCTCTCCCTCTCTCCCACGCGCTGTCTCCTTCCCTCTCTCCCACGCGCTGTGTCTCTCCCTCTCTCCCACGCGCTGTCTATCTCCCTCTCTCCCACGCGCTGTCTCTCTCCCTCTCTCCCACGCGCTGTCTCTCTCCCTCTCTCCCACGCGCTGTCTCTCACCCTCTCTCCCACGCGCTGTCTCTCTCCCTCTCTCCCACGCGCTGTCTCTCTCCCCCTCCCTCTCTCGCACGCGCTGTCTCTCTCCCTCTCTCCCTCTCTCGCACGCGCTGTCTCTCTCCCTCTCTCCCTCTCTCGCACACGCTGTCTCTCTCCCTCTCTCGCACGCGCTGTCTCCCTCTCTCCCACTCTCGCACGCGCTGTCTCTCTCCCTCTCTCCCCCTCTCGCACGCGCTGTCTCTCTCCCTCTCTCCCCCTCTCGCACGCGCTGTCTCTCTCCCTCTCTCCCCCTCTCGCACGCGCTGTCTCTCTCCCTCTCTCCCCCTCTCGCACGCGCTGTCTCTCTCCCTCTCTCCCCCTCTCGCACGCGCTGTCTCTCTCCCTCTCTCCCCCTCTCGCACGCGCTGTCTCTCTCCCTCTCTCCCCCTCTCGCACGTGCTGTCTCTCTCCCTCTCTCCCCCTCTCGCACGCGCTGTCTCTCTCCCTCTCTCCCCCTCTCGCACGCGCTGTCTCTCTCCCTCTCTCCCCCTCTCGCACGCGCTGTCTCTCTCCCTCTCTCCCCCTCTCGCACGCGCTGTCTCTCTCCCTCTCTCCCCCTCTCGCACGCGCTGTCTCTCCCCCTCTCTCCCTCACTCGCACGCGCTGTCTCTCCCCCTCTCTCCCTCACTCGCACGCGCTGTCTCTCTCCCTCTCTCGCACGCGCTGTCTCTCCCTCTCTCCCTCTCTCGCACGCGCTGTCTCTCTCCCTCTCACCCTCTCTCGCACGAGCTGTCTCCCTCTCTCCCTCTCTCGCACGAGCTGTCTCCCTCTCTCCCTCTCTCGCACGAGCTGTCTCCCTCTCTCGCACGCGCTGTCTCCCTCTCTCCCACTCTCGCACGCGCTGTCTCTCTCCCTCTCTCCCCCTCTCGCACGCGCTGTCTCTCTCCCTCTCTCCCCCTCTCGCACGCGCTGTCTCTCTCCCTCTCTCCCCCTCTCGCACGCGCTGTCTCTCTCCCTCTCTCCCCCTCTCGCACGCGCTGTCTCTCTCCCTCTCTCCCCCTCTCGCACGCGCTGTCTCTCTCCCTCTCTCCCCCTCTCGCACGCGCTGTCTCTCTCCCTCTCTCCCCCTCTCGCACGCGCTGTCTCTCTCCCCCTCTCGCACGCGCTGTCTCTCTCCCCCTCTCGCACGCGCTGTCTCTCTCCCCCTCTCGCACGCGCTGTCTCTCTCCCTCTCTCCCCCTCTCGCACGCGCTGTCTCTCTCCCTCTCTCCCCCTCTCGCACGCGCTGTCTCTCTCCCTCTCTCCCCCTCTCGCACGCGCTGTCTCTCTCCCTCTCTCCCCCTCTCGCACGCGCTGTCTCTCTCCCTCTCTCCCCCTCTCGCACGCGCTGTCTCTCCCCCTCTCTCCCTCACTCGCACGCGCTGTCTCTCCCCCTCTCTCCCTCACTCGCACGCGCTGTCTCTCTCCCTCTCTCGCACGCGCTGTCTCTCCCTCTCTCCCTCTCTCGCACGCGCTGTCTCTCTCCCTCTCACCCTCTCTCGCACGAGCTGTCTCCCTCTCTCCCTCTCTCGCACGAGCTGTCTCCCTCTCTCCCTCTCTCGCACGAGCTGTCTCCCTCTCTCGCACTCGCTGTCTCTCTCCCTCTCTCCGCCTCTCGCACGCGCTGTCTCTCTCCCTCTCTCCCCCTCTCGCACGCGCTGTCTCTCTCCCTCTCTCCCCCTCTCGCACGCGCTGTCTCTCTCCCTCTCTCCCCCTCTCGCACGCGCTGTCTCTCTCCCTCTCTCCCCCTCTCGCACGCGCTGTCTCTCCCCCTCTCTCCCTCACTCGCACGCGCTGTCTCTCTCCCTCTCTCGCACGCGCTGTCTCTCCCTCTCTCGCACGCGCTGTCTCTCTCCCTCTCACCCTCTCTCGCACGAGCTGTCTCCCTCTCTCCCTCTCTCGCACGAGCTGTCTCCCTCTCTCCCTCTCTCGCACGAGCTGTCTCCCTCTCTCGCACTCGCTGTCTCTCTCCCTCTCCCTCTCTCACATGCGCTGTCTCCCTCTCTCCCTCTCTCGCACGCTCTGTCTCCCTCTCTCCCTCTCTCGCACGCGCTGTCTCTCTCCCTCTCCCTCTCTCGCATGCGCTGTCTCCCTCTCTCCCTCTCTCGCACGCGCTGTCTCTCTCCCTCTCTCGCACGCGCTCTCTCCCTCTCCCTCACTCGCACGCGCTGTCTCTCTCCCTCTCTCCCTCTCTCGCACGCGCTGTCTCTCTCCCTCTCTCGCACGCGATGTCTCTCCCTCTCTCCCTCTCTCGCACGCGCTGTCTCTCTCCCCCTCTCGCACGCGCTGTCTCTCTCCCTCTCCCTCACTGTCTCTCTCCCTCTCTCGCACGCGCTGTCTCCCTCTCTCCCTCTCTCCCTCTCTCGCACGCGCTGTCTCTCTCCCTCTCTCTCTCTCCCACGCGCTGTCTCCCTCTCTCCCTATCTCGCACGCGATGTCTCTCCCTCTCTCGCACGCGATGTCTCTCCCTCTCTCGCACGCGCTGTCTCTCTCCCTCTCTCGCACGACCTGTCTCCCTCTCTCCCACTCTCACACGCGCTGTCTCTCTCTCTCTCCCTCTCTCGCACGCGCTGTCTCTCTCTCTCTCCCTCTCTCGCACGCGCTGTCTCTCTCTCTCTCCCTCTCTCGCACGCGCTGTCTCTCTCCCTCTCTCCCTCTCTCGCACACGCTGTCTCTCTCCCTCTCTCCCTCACTCGTACGCGCTGTCTCCCTCTCCCTCACTCGTACGCGCTGTCTCTCTCCCTCTCTCGCACGCGCTGTCTCCCTCTCTCCCTCACTCGCACGCGCTGTCTCTCTCCCTCTCTCCCTCTCTCGCACGCGCTGTCTCTCCCTCACTCGCACGCGCTGTCTCTCCCTCTCTCGCACGCGCTGTCTCTCTCCCTCTCACCCTCTCTCGCACGCGCTGTCTCCCTCTCTCCCTCACTCGTACGCGCTGTCTCCCTCTCTCCCTCTCTCGCACACGCTGTCTCCCTCTCTCGCACACGCTGTCTCTCTCCCTCTCCCTCTCTCGCACGCGCGGTCTCTCTCCCTCTCTCGCACGCGCTGTCTCTCTCCCTCTCTCGCACGCGCTGTCTCTCTCCCTCTCGCACGCGCTGTCTCTCTCCCTCTCTCCCCCTCTCGCACGCGCTGTCTCTCTCCCTCTCTCGCACGCGCTGTCTCTCTCCCTCTCTCGCACGCGCTGTCTCTCTCCCTCTCTCGCACGCGCTGTCTCCCTCTCTCCCTCACTCGTACGCGCTGTCTCCCTCTCTCCCTCTCTCGCACGAGCTGTCTCCCTCTGTCGCATGCGCTGTCTCCCTCTCTCGCACGCGCTCTCTCTCTCCCTCTCTCGCACGAGCTGTCTCCCTCTCTCCCTCTCTCGCACACGCTGTCTCTCTCCCTCTCTCGCACGCGCTGTCTCTCTCCCTCTCTCCCTCTCTCGCACGCGCTGTCTCTCTCCTTCTCTCGCACGCGCTGTCTCTCTCCCTCTCTCGCACGCGCTGTCTCTCTCCCTCTCTCGCACGCGCTGTCTCTCTCCCTCTCTCCCCCTCTCATACGCGCTGTCTCTCTCCCTCTCCCTCACTCGCACGCGCTGTCTCTCTCCCTCTCCCTCACTTGCAAGCGCTGTCTCTCTCCCTCTCTCGCACGCGCTGTCTCTCTCCCTCTCTCGCACGCGCTGTCTCTCTCCCTCTCTCCCACGCGCTGTCTCTCTCCCTCTCTCCCACGCGCTGTCTCTCTCCCTCTCTCCCACGCGCTGTCTCTCTCCCTCTATCCCACGCGCTGTATCTCTCCCTCTCTCCCACGCGCTGTATCTCTCCCTCTCTCCCACGCGCTGTCTCTCTCCCTCTCTCCCACGCGCTGTCTCTCTCCCTCTCTCCCACGCGCTGTCTCTCTCCCTCTCTCCCACGCGCTGTCTCTCTCCCTCTCTCCCACGCGCTGTCTCTCTCCCTCTCTCCCACGCGCTGTCTCTCTCCCTCTCCCTCTCTCGCACGCGCTGTCTCTCTCCCTCTCTCCCTCTCTCGCACGCGCTCTCTTTCCCTCTCCCTCACTCGCACGCGCTGTCTCTCTCCCTCTCTCCCTCTCTCGCACGCGCTGTCTCTCTCCCTCTCTCGCACGCGATGTCTCTCCCTCTCTCCCTCTCTCGCACGCGCTGTCTCTCTCCCCCTCTCGCACGCGCTGTCTCTCTCCCTCTCCCTCACTGTCTCTCTCCCTCTCTCCCCCTCTCGCACGCGCTGTCTCTCTCCCTCTCTCCCCCTCTCGCACGCGCTGTCTCTCCCCCTCTCTCCCTCACTCGCACGCGCTGTCTCTCTCCCTCTCTCGCACGCGCTGTCTCTCCCTCTCTCGCACGCGCTGTCTCTCCCTCTCTCGCACGCGCTGTCTCTCCCTCTCTCGCACGCGCTGTCTCTCTCCCTCTCGCCCTCTCTCGCACGAGCTGTCTCCCTCTCTCCCTCTCTCGCACGAGCTGTCTCCCTCTCTCCCTCTCTCGCACGAGCTGTCTCCCTCTCTCGCACTCGCTGTCTCTCTCCCTCTCCCTCACTCACATGCGCTGTCTCCCTCTCTCCCTCTCTCGCACGCGCTGTCTCCCTCTCTCCCTCTCTCGCACGCGCTGTCTCTCTCCCTCTCCCTCTCTCGCATGCGCTGTCTCCCTCTCTCCCTCTCTCGCACGCGCTGTCTCTCTCCCTCTCTCGCACGCGCTCTCTCTCCCTCTCCCCCTCTCTCGCACGCGCTGTCTCTCTCCCTCTCTCGCACGCGCTGTCTCTCTCCCTCTCTCACACGCGATGTCTCTCCCTCTCTCGCACGCGCTGTCTCTCTCCCTCTCCCTCACTGTCTCTCTCCCTCTCTCGCACGCGCTGTCTCCCTCTCTCCCTCTCTCGCACGCGCTGTCTCTCTCCCTCTCTCTCTCTCCCACGCGCTGTCTCCCTCTCTCCCTCTCTCGCACGCGATGTCTCTCCCTCTCTCACACGCGATGTCTCTCCCTCTCTCGCACGCGCTGTCTCTCTCCCTCTCTCGCACGAGCTGTCTCCCTCTCTCCCACTCTCACACGCGCTGTCTCTCTCTCTCTCCCTCTCTCGCACGCGCTGTCTCTCTCTCTCTCCCTCTCTCGCACGCGCTGTCTCTCTCTCTCTCCCTCTCTCGCACGCGCTGTCTCTCTCCCTCTCTCCCTCTCTCGCACACGCTGTCTCTCTCCCTCTCTCCCTCACTTGTACGCGCTGTCTCTCTCCCTCTCTCCCTCTCTCGCACGCGCTGTCTCTCTCCCTCTCTCGCACGCGCTGTCTCCCTCTCTCCCTCACACGCAAGCGCTGTCTCTCTCCCTCTCTCCCTCTCTCGCACGCGCTGTCTCTCCCTCTCTCCCTCTCTCGCACGCGCTGTCTCTCTCCCTCACTCGCACGCGCTGTCTCCCTCTCTCCCTCACTCGTACGCGCTGTCTCCCTCTCTCCCTCTCTCGCACACGCTGTCTCCCTCTCTCGCACACGCTGTCTCTCTCCCTCTCCCTCTCTCGCACGCGCGGTTTCTCTCCCTCTCTCGCACGCGCTGTCTCTCTCCCTCTCCCTCTCTCGCACGCGCTGTCTCTCTCCCTCTCTCGCACGCGCTGTCTCTCTCCCTCTCTCGCACGCGCTGTCTCTCTCCCTCTCTCGCACGCGCTGTCTCTCTCCCTCTCTCGCACGCGCTGTCTCTCTCCCTCTCTCGCACGCGCTGTCTCTCTCCCTCTCCCTCTCTCGCACGCGCTGTCTCTCTCCCTCTCTCCCTCTCTCGCACGCGCTGTCTCTCTCCCTCTCCCTCTCTCGCACGCGCTGTCTCTCTCCCTCTCTCCCTCTCACGCACGTGCTGTCTCCCTCCCTCTCTCGCACGCGCTGTCTCTCTCCCTCTCTCCCTCTCTCGCACGCGCTGTCTCCCTCCCGCTCTCGCACGCGCTGTCTCTCTCCCTCTCCCTCTCTCGCACGCGCTGTCTCTCTCCCTCTCCCTCTCCCGCACGCGCTGTCTCTCTCCCTCTCTCGCACGCGCTGTCTCTCTCCCTCTCCCTCTCTCGCACGCGCTGTCTCTCTCCCTCTCCCTCTCTCGCACGCGCTCTCTCCCTCACCCTCTCTCGCACGCGCTCTCTCCCTCTCCCTCTCTCGCACGCGCTGTCTCCCTCTCTCCCTCTCTCGCACGCGCTGTCTCTCTCCCTCTCTCTCTCTCCCACGCGCTGTCTCTCTCCCTCTCTCTCTCTCCCACGCGCTGTCTCCCTCTCTCCCTATCTCGCACGCGATGTCTCTCCCTCTCTCGCACGCGATGTCTCTCCCTCTCTCGCACGCGCTGTCTCTCTCCCTCTCTCGCACGAGCTGTCTCCCTCTCTCCCACTCTCACACGCGCTGTCTCTCTCTCTCTCCCTCTCTCGCACGCGCTGTCTCTCTCTCTCTCCCTCTCTCGCACGCTCTGTCTCTCTCTCTCTCCCTCTCTCGCACGCGCTGTCTCTCTCCCTCTCTCGCACACGCTGTCTCTCACCCTCTCTCCCTCACTCGTACGCGCTGTCTCCCTCTCCCTCTCTCGCACGCGCTGTCTCTCTCCCTCTCTCCCTCTCTCGCACGCGCTGTCTCTCTCCCTCACTCGCACGCGCTGTCTCTCCCTCTCTCCCTCTCTCGCACGCGCTGTCTCTCTCCCTCTCTCCCCCTCTCGCATGCGCTGTCTCTCTCCCTCTCTCCCCCTCTCGCACGCGCTGTCTCTCTCCCTCTCTCCCCCTCTCGCACGCGCTGTCTCTCTCCCTCTCTCCCCCTCTCGCACGCGCTGTCTCTCCCCCACTCTCCCTCACTCGCACGCGCTGTCTCTCTCCCTCTCTCGCACGCGCTGTCTCTCCCTCTCTCGCACGCGCTGTCTCTCCCTCTCTCCCTCTCTCGCACGCGCTGTCTCTCTCCCTCTCACCCTCTCTCGCACGAGCTGTCTCCCTCTCTCCCTCTCTCGCACGAGCTGTCTCCCTCTCTCCCTCTCTCGCACGAGCTGTCTCCCTCTCTCGCACTCGCTGTCTCTCTCCCTCTCCCTCTCTCACATGCGCTGTCTCCCTCTCTCCCTCTCTCGCACGCGCTGTCTCCCTCCCTCCCGCTCTCGCACGCGCTGTCTCTCTCCCTCTCCCTCTCTCGCACGCGCTGTCTCTCTCCCTCTCCCTCTCCCGCACGCGCTGTCTCTCTCCCTCTCTCGCACGCGCTGTCTCTCTCCCTCTCCCTCTCTCGCACGCGCTGTCTCTCTCCCTCTCCCTCTCTCGCACGCGCTCTCTCCCTCACCCTCTCTCGCACGCGCTCTCTCCCTCTCCCTCTCTCGCACGCGCTGTCTCCCTCTCTCCCTCTCTCGCACGCGCTGTCTCTCTCCCTCTCTCTCTCTCCCACGCGCTGTCTCTCTCCCTCTCTCTCTCTCCCACGCGCTGTCTCCCTCTCTCCCTATCTCGCACGCGATGTCTCTCCCTCTCTCGCACGCGATGTCTCTCCCTCTCTCGCACGCGCTGTCTCTCTCCCTCTCTCGCACGAGCTGTCTCCCTCTCTCCCACTCTCACACGCGCTGTCTCTCTCTCTCTCCCTCTCTCGCACGCGCTGTCTCTCTCTCTCTCCCTCTCTCGCACGCGCTGTCTCTCTCTCTCTCCCTCTCTCGCACGCGCTGTCTCTCTCCCTCTCTCGCACACGCTGTCTCTCTCCCTCTCTCCCTCACTCGTACGCGCTGTCTCCCTCTCCCTCTCTCGCACGCGCTGTCTCTCTCCCTCTCTCCCTCTCTCGCACGCGCTGTCTCTCTCCCTCACTTGCACGCGCTGTCTCTCCCTCTCTCCCTCTCTCGCACGCGCTGTCTCTCTCCCTCTCTCCCCCTCTCGCATGCGCTGTCACTCTCCCTCTCTCCCCCTCTCGCACGCGCTGTCTCTCTCCCTCTCTCCCCCTCTCGCACGCGCTGTCTCTCACCCTCTCTCCCCCTCTCGCACGCGCTGTCTCTCCCCCTCTCTCCCTCACTCGCACGCGCTGTCTCCCTCTCTCCCTCTCTCGCACGAGCTGTCTCTCTCCCTCTCTCCCTCTCTCGCACGCGCTGTCTCTCTCCCTCTCACCCTCTCTCGCACGCGCTGTCTCTCTCCCTCTCACCCTCTCTCGCACGCGCTGTCTCTCTCCCTCTCACCCTCTCTCGCACGAGCTGTCTCCCTCTCTCCCTCTCTCGCACGAGCTGTCTCCCTCTCTCCCTCTCTCGCACGAGCTGTCTCCCTCTCTCGCACTCGCTGTCTCTCTCCCTCTCCCTCTCTCACATGCGCTGTCTCCCTCTCTCCCTCTCTCGCACGCGCTGTCTCCCTCTCTCCCTCTCTCGCACGCGCTGTCTCTCTCCCTCTCCCTCTCTCGCATGCGCTGTCTCCCTCTCTCCCTCTCTCGCACGCGCTGTCTCTCTCCCTCTCTCGCACGCGCTCTCTCTCCCTCTCCCTCACTCGCACGCGCTGTCTCTCTCCCTCTCTCCCTCTCTCGCACGCGCTGTCTCTCTCCCTCTCTCGCACGCGATGTCTCTCCCTCTCTCCCTCTCTCGCACGCGCTGTCTCTCTCCCCCTCTCGCACGCGCTGTCTCTCTCCCTCTCCCTCACTGTCTCTCTCCCTCTCTCGCACGCGCTGTCTCCCTCTCTCCCTCTCTCCCTCTCTCGCACGCGCTGTCTCTCTCCCTCTCTCTCTCTCCCACGCGCTGTCTCCCTCTCTCCCTATCTCGCACGCGATGTCTCTCCCTCTCTCGCACGCGATGTCTCTCCCTCTCTCGCACGCGCTGTCTCTCTCCCTCTCTCGCACGACCTGTCTCCCTCTCTCCCACTCTCACACGCGCTGTCTCTCTCTCTCTCCCTCTCTCGCACGCGCTGTCTCTCTCTCTCTCCCTCTCTCGCACGCGCTGTCTCTCTCTCTCTCCCTCTCTCGCACGCGCTGTCTCTCTCCCTCTCTCGCACACGCTGTCTCCCTCTCCCTCACTCGTACGCGCTGTCTCTCTCCCTCTCTCGCACGCGCTGTCTCCCTCTCTCCCTCACTCGCACGCGCTGTCTCTCTCCCTCTCTCCCACGCGCTGTCTCTCTCCCTCACTCGCACGCGCTGTCTCTCTCCCTCTCACCCTCTCTCGCACGCGCTGTCCTCCCTCTCTCCCTCACTCGTACGCGCTGTCTCCCTCTCTCCCTCTCTCGCACACGCTGTCTCCTCTCTCGCACACGCTGTCTCTCTCCCTCTCCCACTCTCGCACGCGCTGTCTCTCTCCCTCTCCCTCTCTCGCACGCGCTGTCTCTCTCCCTCTCTCGCACGCGCTGTCTCTCTCCCTCTCTCGCACGCGCTGTCTCTCTCCCTCTCCCTCTCTCGCACGCGCTGTCTCTCTCCCTCTCCCTCTCTCACATGCGCTGTCTCCCTCTCTCCCTCTCTCGCACGCGCTGTCTCCCTCTCTCCCTCTCGCACGCGCTGTCTCTCTCCCTCTCCCTCTCTCGCATGCGCTGTCTCCCTCTCTCCCTCTCTCGCACGCGCTGTCTCTCTCCCTCTCTCGCACGCGCTCTCTCTCCCTCTCCCTCACTCGCACGCGCTGTCTCTCTCCCTCTCTCCCTCTCTCGCACGCGCTGTCTCTCTCCCTCTCTCGCACGCGATGTCTCTCCCTCTCTCCCTCTCTCGCACGCGCTGTCTCTCTCCCCCTCTCGCACGCGCTGTCTCTCTCCCTCTCCCTCACTGTCTCTCTCCCTCTCTCGCACGCGCTGTCTCCCTCTCTCCCTCTCTCCCTCTCTCGCACGCGCTGTCTCTCTCCCTCTCTCTCTCTCCCACGCGCTGTCTCCCTCTCTCCCTATCTCGCACGCGATGTCTCTCCCTCTCTCGCACGCGATGTCTCTCCCTCTCTCGCACGCGCTGTCTCTCTCCCTCTCTCGCACGACCTGTCTCCCTCTCTCCCACTCTCACACGCGCTGTCTCTCTCTCTCTCCCTCTCTCGCACGCGCTGTCTCTCTCTCTCTCCCTCTCTCGCACGCGCTGTCTCTCTCTCTCTCCCTCTCTCGCACGCGCTGTCTCTCTCCCTCTCTCGCACACGCTGTCTCCCTCTCCCTCACTCGTACGCGCTGTCTCTCTCCCTCTCTCGCACGCGCTGTCTCCCTCTCTCCCTCACTCGCACGCGCTGTCTCTCTCCCTCTCTCCCACGCGCTGTCTCTCTCCCTCACTCGCACGCGCTGTCTCTCTCCCTCTCACCCTCTCTCGCACGCGCTGTCTCCCTCTCTCCCTCACTCGTACGCGCTGTCTCCCTCTCTCCCTCTCTCGCACACGCTGTCTCCCTCTCTCGCACACGCTGTCTCTCTCCCTCTCCCACTCTCGCACGCGCTGTCTCTCTCCCTCTCCCTCTCTCGCACGCGCTGTCTCTCTCCCTCTCTCGCACGCGCTGTCTCTCTCCCTCTCTCGCACGCGCTGTCTCTCTCCCTCTCCCTCTCTCGCACGCGCTGTCTCTCTCCCTCTCCCTCTCTCGCACGCGCTGTCTCTCTCTCTCCCTCTCTCGCACGCGCTGTCTCTCTCTCTCCCTCTCTCGCACACGCTGTATCTCTCTCTCTCTCCCACGCGCTGTCTCTCTCCCTCTCTCCCCCTCTCGCACGCGCTGTCTCTCTCCCTCTCTCCCCCTCTCGCACGCGCTGTCTCTCCCCCTCTCTCCCTCACTCGCACGCGCTGTCTCTCTCCCTCTCTCGCACGCGCTGTCTCTCCCTCTCTCGCACGCGCTGTCTCTCCCTCTCTCCCTCTCTCGCACGCGCTGTCTCTCTCCCTCTCCCTCTCTCACATGCGCTGTCTCCCTCTCTCCCTCTCTCGCACGCGCTGTCTCTCTCCCTCTCTCGCACGAGCTGTCTCCCTCTCTCCCTCTCTCGCACGAGCTGTCTCCCTCTCTCGCACTCGCTGTCTCTCTCCCTCTCCCTCTCTCACATGCGCTGTCTCCCTCTCTCCCTCTCTCGCACGCGCTGTCTCCCTCTCTCCCTCTCTCGCACGCGCTGTCTCCCTCTCTCCCTCTCTCGCACGCGCTGTCTCTCTCCCTCTCCCTCTCTCGCATGCGCTGTCTCCCTCTCTCCCTCTCTCGCACGCGCTGTCTCTCTCCCTCTCTCGCACGCGCTGTCTCCCTCTCTCCCTCTCTCCCTCTCTCGCACGCGCTGTCTCTCTCCCTCTCTCTCTCTCCCACGCGCTGTCTCCCTCTCTCCCTATCTCGCACGCGATGTCTCTCCCTCTCTCGCACGCGATGTCTCTCCCTCTCTCGCACGCGCTGTCTCTCTCCCTCTCTCGCACGACCTGTCTCCCTCTCTCCCACTCTCACACGCGCTGTCTCTCTCTCTCTCCCTCTCTCACACGCGCTGTCTCTCTCTCTCTCCCTCTCTCGCACGCGCTGTCTCTCTCTCTCTCCCTCTCTCGCACGCGCTGTCTCTCTCTCTCTCCCTCTCTCGCACGCGCTGTCTCTCTCCCTCTCTCGCACACGCTGTCTCTCTCCCTCTCTCCCTCACTCGTACGCGCTGTCTCCCTCTCCCTCACTCGTACGCGCTGTCTCTCTCCCTCTCTCGCACGCGCTGTCTCCCTCTCTCCCTCACTCGCACGCGCTGTCTCTCTCCCTCTCTCCCTCACTCGTACGCGCTGTCTCCCTCTCCCTCACTCGTACGCGCTGTCTCTCTCCCTCACTCGCACGCGCTGTCTCTCCCTCTCTCGCAGGCGCTGTCTCTCTCCCTCTCACCCTCTCTCGCACGCGCTGTCTCCCTCTCTCCCTCACTCGTACGCGCTGTCTCCCTCTCTCCCTCTCTCGCACACGCTGTCTCCCTCTCTCGCACACGCTGTCTCTCTCCCTCTCCCACTCTCGCACGCGCTGTCTCTCTCCCTCTCCCTCTCTCGCACGCGCTGTCTCTCTCCCTCTCTCGCACGCGCTGTCTCTCTCCCTCTCTCGCACGCGCTGTCTCTCTCCCTCTCCCTCTCTCGCACGCGCTGTCTCTCTCCCTCTCCCTCTCTCGCACGCGCTGTCTCTCTCCCTCTCCCTCTCTCGCACGCGCTGTCTCTCTCTCTCCCTCTCTCGCACGCGCTGTCTCTCTCTCTCCCTCTCTCGCACACGCTGTATCTCTCTCTCTCTCCCTCTCTCGCACGCGCTGTCTCTCTCCCTCTCTCCCCCTCTCGCACGCGCTGTCTCTCTCCCTCTCTCCCCCTCTCGCACGCGCTGTCTCTCCCCCTCTCTCCCTCACTCGCACGCGCTGTCTCTCTCCCTCTCTCGCACGCGCTGTCTCTCCCTCTCTCGCACGCGCTGTCTCTCCCTCTCTCCCTCTCTCGCACGCGCTGTCTCTCTCCCTCTCCCTCTCTCACATGCGCTGTCTCCCTCTCTCCCTCTCTCGCACGCGCTGTCTCTCTCCCTCTCTCGCACGAGCTGTCTCCCTCTCTCCCTCTCTCGCACGAGCTGTCTCCCTCTCTCCCTCTCTCGCACGAGCTGTCTCCCTCTCTCGCACTCGCTGTCTCTCTCCCTCTCCCTCTCTCACATGCGCTGTCTCCCTCTCTCCCTCTCTCGCACGCGCTGTCTCCCTCTCTCCCACTCTCGCACGCGCTGTCTCCCTCTCTCGCACGCGCTGTCTCTCTCCCTCTCCCTCTCTCGCATGCGCTGTCTCCCTCTCTCCCTCTCTCGCACGCGCTGTCTCTCTCCCTCTCTCGCACGCGCTCTCTCTCCCTCTTCCTCACTCGCACGCGCTGTCTCTCTCCCTCTCTCCCTCTCTCGCACGCGCTGTCTCTCTCCCTCTCTCGCACGCGATGTCTCTCCCTCTCTCCCTCTCTCGCACGCGCTGTCTCTCTCCCCCTCTCGCACGCGCTGTCTCTCTCCCTCTCCCTCACTGTCTCTCTCCCTCTCTCGCACGCGCTGTCTCCCTCTCTCCCTCTCTCGCACGCGCTGTCTCTCTCCCTCTCTCTCTCTCCCACGCGCTGTCTCCCTCTCTCCCTATCTCGCACGCGATGTCTCTCCCTCTCTCGCACGCGATGTCTCTCCCTCTCTCGCACGCGCTGTCTCTCTCCCTCTCTCGCACGAGCTGTCTCCCTCTCTCCCACTCTCACACGCGCTGTCTCTCTCTCTCTCCCTCTCTCGCACGCGCTGTCTCTCTCTCTCTCCCTCTCTCGCACGCGCTGTCTCTCTCTCTCTCCCTCTCTCGCACGCGCTGTCTCTCTCCCTCTCTCCCTCTCTCGCACACGCTGTCTCTCTCCCTCTCTCCCTCACTCGTACGCGCTGTCTCCCTCTCCCTCACTCGTACGCGCTGTCCTCTCTCCCTCTCTCGCACGCGCTGTCTCCCTCTCTCCCTCACTCGCACGCGCTGTCTCTCTCCCTCTCTCCCTCTCTCGCACGCGCTGTCTCTCTCCCTCACTCGCACGCGCTGTCTCTCCCTCTCTCCCTCACTCGCACGCGCTGTCTCCCTCTCTCCCTCACTCGTACGCGCTGTCTCCCTCTCTCCCTCTCTCGCACGCGCGGTCTCTCTCCCTCTCTCGCACGCGCTGTCTCTCTCCCTCTCCCTCTCTCGCACGCGCTGTCTCTCTCCCTCTCTCGCACGCGCTGTCTCTCTCCCTCTCCCTCTCTCGCACGCGCTGTCTCTCTCCCTCTCTCCCTCGCGCTGTCTCTCTCCCTCTCCCTCTCTCGCACGCGCTGTCTCTCTCCCTCTCCCTCTCTCGCACGCGCTGTCTCTCTCCCTCTCTCCCTCTCTCGCACGTGCTGTCTCCCTCCCTCTCTCGCACGCGCTGTCTCTCTCCCTCTCTCCCTCTCTCGCACGCGCTGTCTCCCTCCCTCTCTCGCACGCGCTGTCTCTCTCCCTCTCTCCCTCTCTCGCACGCGCTGTCTCCCTCCCGCTCTCGCACGCGCTGTCTCTCTCCGTCTCCCTCTCTCGCACGCGCTGTCTCTCTCCCTCTCCCTCTCTCGCACGCGCTGTCTCTCTCCCTCTCTCCCTCTCTCGCACGCGCTGTCTCTCTCCCTCTCCCTCTCTCGCACGCGCTGTCTCTCCCTCTCCCTCTCTCGCACGCGCTCTCTCCCTCACCCTCTCTCGCACGCGCTCTCTCCCTCTCCCTCTCTCGCACGCGCTGTCTCCCTCTCTCCCTCTCTCGCACGCGCTGTCTCTCTCCCTCTCTCGCACGCGCTGTCTCCCTCTCTCCCTCTCTCGCACGCGCTGTCTCCCTCTCTCCCTCTCTCGCACGCGCTGTCTCTCTCCCTCTCTCCCACTCTCGCACGCGCTGTCTCTCTCCCTCTCTCCCCCTCTCGCACGCGCTGTCTCTCTCCCTCTCTCCCCCTCTCGCACGCGCTGTCTCTCTCCCTCTCTCCCCCTCTCGCACGCGCTGTCTCTCTCCCTCTCTCCCCCTCTCGCACGCGCTGTCTCTCTCCCTCTCTCCCTCTCTCGCACGCGCTGTCTCTCTCCCTCTCTCCCTCTCTCGCACGCGCTGTCTCTCTCCCTCTCTCCCCCTCTCGCACGCGCTGTCTCTCTCCCTCTCTCCCCCTCTCGCACGCGCTGTCTCTCTCCCTCTCTCCCCCTCTCGCACGCGCTGTCTCTCTCCCTCTCTCCCCCTCTCGCACGCGCTGTCTCTCTCCCTCTCTCCCCCTCTCGCACGCGCTGTCTCTCTCCCTCTCTCCCCCTCTCGCACGCGCTGTCTCTCTCCCTCTCTCCCCCTCTCGCACGCGCTGTCTCTCTCCCCTCTCCCCCTCTCGCACGCGCTGTCTCTCTCCTCTCTCCCCCTCTCGCACGCGCTGTCTCTCTCCCTCTCTCCCCTCTCGCACGCGCTGTCTCTCTCCCTCTCTCCCCCTCTCGCACGCGCTGTCTCTCTCCCTCTCTCCCCCTCTCGCACGCGCTGTCTCTCTCCCTCTCTCCCCCCTCTCGCACGCGCTGTTTCTCTCCCTCTCTCCCCCTCTCGCACGCGCTGTCTCTCTCCCTCTCTCCCCCTCTCGCACGCGCTGTCTCTCTCCCTCTCGCACGCGCTGTCTCTCTCCCTCTCTCCCCCTCTCGCACGCGCTGTCTCTCCCCCTCTCTCCCTCACTCGCACGCGCTGTCTCTCTCCCTCTCTCGCACGCGCTGTCTCTCCCTCTCTCGCACGCGCTGTCTCTCCCTCTCTCCCTCTCTCGCACGCGCTGTCTCTCTCCCTCTCACCCTCTCTCGCACGAGCTGTCTCCCTCTCTCCCTCTCTCGCACGAGCTGTCTCCCTCTCTCGCACGAGCTGTCTCCCTCTCTCGCACTCGCTGTCTCTCTCCCTCTCCCTCACTCACATGCGCTGTCTCCCTCTCTCCCTCTCTCGCACGCGCTGTCTCCCTCTCTCCCTCTCTCGCACGCGCTGTCTCTCTCCCTCTCCCTCTCTCGCATGCGCTGTCTCCCTCTCTCGCACGCGCTGTCTCTCTCCCTCTCTCGCACGCGCTCTCTCTCCCTCTCCCCCTCTCTCGCACGCGCTGTCTCTCTCCCTCTCTCCCTCTCTCGCACGCGCTGTCTCTCTCCCTCTCTCACACGCGATGTCTCTCCCTCTCTCCCTCTCTCGCACGCGCTGTCTCTCTCCCCCTCTCGCCACGCGCTGTCTCTCTCCCTCTCCCTCACTGTCTCTCTCCCTCTCTCGCACGCGCTGTCTCCCTCTCTCCCTCTCTCGCACGCGCTGTCCTCTCTCCCTCTCTCTCTCTCCCACGCGCTGTCTCCCTCTCTCCCTATCTCGCACGCGATGTCTCTCCCTCTCTCACACGCGATGTCTCTCCCTCTCTCGCACGCGCTGTCTCTCTCCCTCTCTCGCACGAGCTGTCTCCCTCTCTCCCACTCTCACACGCGCTGTCTCTCTCTCTCTCCCTCTCTCGCACGCGCTGTCTCTCTCTCTCTCCCTCTCTCGCACGCGCTGTCTCTCTCTCTCTCCCTCTCTCGCACGCGCTGTCTCTCTCTCTCTCCCTCTCTCGCACGCGCTGTCTCTCTCCCTCTCTCCCTCTCTCGCACACGCTGTCTCTCTCCTCTCTCCCTCACTCGTACGCGCTGTCTCCCTCTCCCTCACTCGTACGCGCTGTCTCTCTCCCTCTCTCGCACGCGCTGTCTCCCTCTCTCCCTCACTCGCACGCGCTGTCTCTCTCCCTCTCACGCACGCGCTGTCTCTCCCTCTCTCGCACGCGCTGTCTCTCTCCCTCACTCGCACGCACTGTCTCCCTCTCTCCTCACTCGTACGCGCTGTCTCCCTCTCTCCCTCTCTCGCACACGCTGTCTCCCTCTCTCGCACGCGCTGTCTCCCTCTCTCGCACGCGCTGTCTCTCTCCCTCACTCGCACGCGCTGTCTCCCTCTCTCCCTCACTCATACGCGCTGTCTCCCTCTCTCCCTCACTCGTACGCGCTGTCTCCCTCTCTCCCTCTCTCGCACGAGCTGTCTCCCTCTGTCGCATGCGCTGTCTCCCTCTCTCGCACGCGCTCTCTCTCTCCCTCTCTCGCACGAGCTGTCTCCCTCTCTCCCTCTCTCGCACACGCTGTCTCTCTCCCTCTCTCGCACGCGCTGTCTCTCTCCCTCTCTCCCTCTCTCGCACGCGCTGTCTCTCTCCTTCTCTCGCACGCGCTGTCTCTCTCCCTCTCTCGCACGCGCTGTCTCTCTCCCTCTCCCTCACTCGCACGCGCTGTCTCTCTCCCTCTCTCCCCCTCTCACACGCGCTGTCTCTCTCCCTCTCCCTCACTCGCACGCGCTGTCTCTCTCCCTCTCCCTCACTTGCACGCGCTGTCTCTCTCCCTCTCTCGCACGCGCTGTCTCTCTCCCTCTCTCGCACGCGCTGTCTCTCTCCCTCTCTCCCACGCGCTGTCTCTCTCCCTCTCTCCCACGCGCTGTATCTCTCCTCTATCCCACGCGCTGTATCTCTCCCTCTCTCCCACGCGCTGTCTCTCTCCCTCTCTCCCACGCGCTGTCTCTCTCCCACTCTCCCACGCGCTGTCTCTCTCCCTCTCTCCCACGCGCTGTCTCTCTCCCTCTCTCCCACGCGCTGTCTCTCTCCCTCTCCCTCTCTCGCACGCGCTGTCTCTCTCCCTCTCTCCCTCTCTCGCACGCGCTGTCTCTCTCCCACTCTCCCTCTCTCGCACACGCTGTCTCTCTCCCTCTCTCGCACGCGCTGTCTCCCTCTCTCTCCCTCTCTCGCACGCGCTGTCTCTCTCTCTCTCCCTCTCTCGCACGCGCTGTCTCTCTCTCTCTCCCTCTCTCGCACGCGCTGTCTCTCTCTCTCTCCCTCTCTCGCACGCGCTGTCTCTCTCCCTCTCTCCCTCTCTCGCACACGCTGTCTCTCTCCCTCTCTCCCTCACTCGTACGCGCTGTCTCCCTCTCCCTCACTCGTACGCGCTGTCTCTCTCCCTCTCTCGCACGCGCTGTCTCCCTCTCTCCCTCACTCGCACGCGCTGTCTCTCTCCCTCTCTCGCACGCGCTGTCTCTCCCTCTCTCGCACGCGCTGTCTCTCTCCCTCACTCGCACGCGCTGTCTCCCTCTCTCCCTCACTCGTACGCGCTGTCTCCCTCTCTCGCACACGCTGTCTCCCTCTCTCGCACGCGCTGTCTCTCTCCCTCACTCGCACGCGCTGTCTCCCTCTCTCCCTCACTCGTACGCGCTGTCTCCCTCTCTCCCTCACTCGTACGCGCTGTCTCCCTCTCTCCCTCTCTCGCACGAGCTGTCTCCCTCTGTCGCATGCGCTGTCTCCCTCTCTCGCACGCGCTCTCTCTCTCCCTCTCTCGCACGAGCTGTCTCCCTCTCTCCCTCTCTCGCACACGCTGTCTCTCTCCCTCTCTCGCACGCGCTGTCTCTCTCCCTCTCTCGCACGCGCTGTCTCTCTCCTTCTCTCGCACGCGCTGTCTCTCTCCCTCTCTCGCACGCGCTGTCTCTCTCCCTCTCTCGCACGCGCTGTCTCTCTCCCTCTCTCCCCCTCTCACACGCGCTGTCTCTCTCCCTCTCCCTCACTCGCACGCGCTGTCTCTCTCCCTCTCCCTCACTCGCACGCGCTGTCTCTCTCCCTCTCTCGCACGCGCTGTCTCTCTCCCTCTCTCGCACGCGCTGTCTCTCTCCCTCTCTCCCACGCGCTGTCTCTCTCCCTCTCTCCCACGCGCTGTATCTCTCCCTCTCTCCCACGCGCTGTATCTCTCCCTCTCTCCCACGCGCTGTCTCTCTCCCTCTCTCCCACGCGCTGTCTCTCTCCCTCTCTCCCACGCGCTGTCTCTCTCCCTCTCTCCCACGCGCTGTCTCTCTCCCTCTCTCCCACGCGCTGTCTCTCTCCCTCTCCCTCTCTCGCACGCGCTGTCTCTCTCCCTCTCTCCCTCTCTCGCACGCGCTGTCTCTCTCCCACTCTCCCTCTCTCGCACACGCTGTCTCTCTCCCTCTCTCGCACGCGCTGTCTCCCTCTCTCCCCCTCTCGCACGCGCTGTCTCTCTCCCTCTCTCCCCCTCTCGCACGCGCTGTCTCTCTCCCTCTCTCCCCCTCTCGCACGCGCTGTCTCTCTCCCTCTCTCCCCCTCTCGCACGCGCTGTCTCTCTCCCTCTCTCCCCCTCTCGCACGCGCTGTCTCTCTCCCTCTCTCCCCCTCTCGCACGCGCTGTCTCTCTCCCTCTCTCCCCCTCTCGCACGCGCTGTCTCTCTCCCTCTCTCCCCCTCTCGCACGCGCTGTCTCTCTCCCTCTCTCCCCCTCTCGCACGCGCTGTCTCTCTCCCTCTCTCCCCCTCTCGCACGCGCTGTCTCTCTCCCTCTCTCCCCCTCTCGCACGCGCTGTCTCTCTCCCTCTCTCCCCCTCTCGCACGCGCTGTCTCTCTCCCTCTCTCCCCCTCTCGCACGCGCTGTCTCTCTCCCTCTCTCCCCCTCTCGCACGCGCTGTCTCTCCCCCTCTCTCCCTCACTCGCACGCGCTGTCTCTCTCCCTCTCTCGCACGCGCTGTCTCTCCCTCTCTCGCACGCGCTGTCTCTCCCTCTCTCCCTCTCTCGCACGCGCTGTCTCTCTCCCTCTCACCCTCTCTCGCACGAGCTGTCTCCCTCTCTCCCTCTCTCGCACGAGCTGTCTCCCTCTCTCCCTCTCTCGCACGAGCTGTCTCCCTCTCTCGCACTCGCTGTCTCTCTCCCTCTCCCTCTCTCACATGCGCTGTCTCCCTCTCTCCCTCTCTCGCACGCGCTGTCTCCCTCTCTCCCTCTCTCGCACGCGCTGTCTCTCTCCCTCTCCCTCTCTCGCACGCGCTGTCTCTCTCTCTCTCCCTCTCTCGCACGCGCTGTCTCTCTCTCTCTCCCTCTCTCGCACGCGCTGTCTCTCTCTCTCTCCCTCTCTCGCACGCGCTGTCTCTCTCCCTCTCTCGCACACGCTGTCTCTCTCCCTCTCTCCCTCACTCGTACGCGCTGTCTCCCTCTCCCTCACTCGTACGCGCTGTCTCTCTCCCTCTCTCGCACGCGCTGTCTCCCTCTCTCCCTCACTCGCACGCGCTGTCTCTCTCCCTCTCTCCCTCACTCGTACGCGCTGTCTCCCTCTCCCTCACTCGTACGCGCTGTCTCTCTCCCTCACTCGCACGCGCTGTCTCTCCCTCTCTCGCAGGCGCTGTCTCTCTCCCTCTCACCCTCTCTCGCACGCGCTGTCTCCCTCTCTCCCTCACTCGTACGCGCTGTCTCCCTCTCTCCCTCTCTCGCACACGCTGTCTCCCTCTCTCGCACACGCTGTCTCTCTCCCTCTCCCACTCTCGCACGCGCTGTCTCTCTCCCTCTCCCTCTCCCTCTCTCGCACGCGCTGTCTCTCTCCCTCTCTCGCACGCGCTGTCTCTCTCCCTCTCTCGCACGCGCTGTCTCTCTCCCTCTCCCTCTCTCGCACGCGCTGTCTCTCTCCCTCTCCCTCTCTCGCACGCGCTGTCTCTCTCCCTCTCCCTCTCTCGCACGCGCTGTCTCTCTCTCTCCCTCTCTCGCACGCGCTGTCTCTCTCTCTCCCTCTCTCGCACACGCTGTATCTCTCTCTCTCTCCCTCTCTCGCACGCGCTGTCTCTCTCCCTCTCTCCCCCTCTCGCACGCGCTGTCTCTCTCCCTCTCTCCCCCTCTCGCACGCGCTGTCTCTCCCCCTCTCTCCCTCACTCGCACGCGCTGTCTCTCTCCCTCTCTCGCACGCGCTGTCTCTCCCTCTCTCGCACGCGCTGTCTCTCCCTCTCTCCCTCTCTCGCACGCGCTGTCTCTCTCCCTCTCCCTCTCTCACATGCGCTGTCTCCCTCTCTCCCTCTCTCGCACGCGCTGTCTCTCTCCCTCTCTCGCACGAGCTGTCTCCCTCTCTCCCTCTCTCGCACGAGCTGTCTCCCTCTCTCCCTCTCTCGCACGAGCTGTCTCCCTCTCTCGCACTCGCTGTCTCTCTCCCTCTCCCTCTCTCACATGCGCTGTCTCCCTCTCTCCCTCTCTCGCACGCGCTGTCTCCCTCTCTCCCACTCTCGCACGCGCTGTCTCCCTCTCTCGCACGCGCTGTCTCTCTCCCTCTCCCTCTCTCGCATGCGCTGTCTCCCTCTCTCCCTCTCTCGCACGCGCTGTCTCTCTCCCTCTCTCGCACGCGCTCTCTCTCCCTCTTCCTCACTCGCACGCGCTGTCTCTCTCCCTCTCTCCCTCTCTCGCACGCGCTGTCTCTCTCCCTCTCTCGCACGCGATGTCTCTCCCTCTCTCCCTCTCTCGCACGCGCTGTCTCTCTCCCCCTCTCGCACGCGCTGTCTCTCTCCCTCTCCCTCACTGTCTCTCTCCCTCTCTCGCACGCGCTGTCTCCCTCTCTCCCTCTCTCGCACGCGCTGTCTCTCTCCCTCTCTCTCTCTCCCACGCGCTGTCTCCCTCTCTCCCTATCTCGCACGCGATGTCTCTCCCTCTCTCGCACGCGATGTCTCTCCCTCTCTCGCACGCGCTGTCTCTCTCCCTCTCTCGCACGAGCTGTCTCCCTCTCTCCCACTCTCACACGCGCTGTCTCTCTCTCTCTCCCTCTCTCGCACGCGCTGTCTCTCTCTCTCTCCCTCTCTCGCACGCGCTGTCTCTCTCTCTCTCCCTCTCTCGCACGCGCTGTCTCTCTCCCTCTCTCCCTCTCTCGCACACGCTGTCTCTCTCCCTCTCTCCCTCACTCGTACGCGCTGTCTCCCTCTCCCTCACTCGTACGCGCTGTCTCTCTCCCTCTCTCGCACGCGCTGTCTCCCTCTCTCCCTCACTCGCACGCGCTGTCTCTCTCCCTCTCTCCCTCTCTCGCACGCGCTGTCTCTCTCCCTCACTCGCACGCGCTGTCTCTCCCTCTCTCCCTCACTCGCACGCGCTGTCTCCCTCTCTCCCTCACTCGTACGCGCTGTCTCCCTCTCTCCCTCTCTCGCACGCGCGGTCTCTCTCCCTCTCTCGCACGCGCTGTCTCTCTCCCTCTCCCTCTCGCGCACGCGCTGTCTCTCTCCCTCTCTCGCACGCGCTGTCTCTCTCCCTCTCCCTCTCTCGCACGCGCTGTCTCTCTCCCTCTCTCCCTCGCGCTGTCTCTCTCCCTCTCCCTCTCTCGCACGCGCTGTCTCTCTCCCTCTCCCTCTCTCGCACGCGCTGTCTCTCTCCCTCTCTCCCTCTCTCGCACGTGCTGTCTCCCTCCCTCTCTCGCACGCGCTGTCTCTCTCCCTCTCTCCCTCTCTCGCACGCGCTGTCTCCCTCCCTCTCTCGCACGCGCTGTCTCTCTCCCTCTCTCCCTCTCTCGCACGCGCTGTCTCCCTCCCGCTCTCGCACGCGCTGTCTCTCTCCGTCTCCCTCTCTCGCACGCGCTGTCTCTCTCCCTCTCCCTCTCTCGCACGCGCTGTCTCTCTCCCTCTCTCCCTCTCTCGCACGCGCTGTCTCTCTCCCTCTCCCTCTCTCGCACGCGCTGTCTCTCCCTCTCCCTCTCTCGCACGCGCTCTCTCCCTCACCCTCTCTCGCACGCGCTCTCTCCCTCTCCCTCTCTCGCACGCGCTGTCTCCCTCTCTCCCTCTCTCGCACGCGCTGTCTCTCTCCCTCTCTCGCACGCGCTGTCTCCCTCTCTCCCTCTCTCGCACGCGCTGTCTCCCTCTCTCCCTCTCTCGCACGCGCTGTCTCTCTCCCTCTCTCCCACTCTCGCACGCGCTGTCTCTCTCCCTCTCTCCCCCTCTCGCACGCGCTGTCTCTCTCCCTCTCTCCCCCTCTCGCACGCGCTGTCTCTCTCCCTCTCTCCCCCTCTCGCACGCGCTGTCTCTCTCCCTCTCTCCCCCTCTCGCACGCGCTGTCTCTCTCCCTCTCTCCCCCTCTCGCACGCGCTGTCTCTCTCCCTCTCTCCCCCTCTCGCACGCGCTGTCTCTCTCCCTCTCTCCCCCTCTCGCACGCGCTGTCTCTCTCCCTCTCTCCCCCTCTCGCACGCGCTGTCTCTCTCCCTCTCTCCCCCTCTCGCACGCGCTGTCTCTCTCCCTCTCTCCCCCTCTCGCACGCGCTGTCTCTCTCCCTCTCTCCCCCTCTCGCACGCGCTGTCTCTCTCCCTCTCTCCCCCTCTCGCACGCGCTGTCTCTCTCCCTCTCTCCCCCTCTCGCACGCGCTGTTTCTCTCCCTCTCTCCCCCTCTCGCACGCGCTGTCTCTCTCCCTCTCTCCCCCTCTCGCACGCGCTGTCTCTCTCCCTCTCGCACGCGCTGTCTCTCTCCCTCTCTCCCCCTCTCGCACGCGCTGTCTCTCCCCCTCTCTCCCTCACTCGCACGCGCTGTCTCTCTCCCTCTCTCGCACGCGCTGTCTCTCCCTCTCTCGCACGCGCTGTCTCTCCCTCTCTCCCTCTCTCGCACGCGCTGTCTCTCTCCCTCTCACCCTCTCTCGCACGAGCTGTCTCCCTCTCTCCCTCTCTCGCACGAGCTGTCTCCCTCTCTCGCACGAGCTGTCTCCCTCTCTCGCACTCGCTGTCTCTCTCCCTCTCCCTCACTCACATGCGCTGTCTCCCTCTCTCCCTCTCTCGCACGCGCTGTCTCCCTCTCTCCCTCTCTCGCACGCGCTGTCTCTCTCCCTCTCCCTCTCTCGCATGCGCTGTCTCCCTCTCTCGCACGCGCTGTCTCTCTCCCTCTCTCGCACGCGCTCTCTCTCCCTCTCCCCCTCTCTCGCACGCGCTGTCTCTCTCCCTCTCTCCCTCTCTCGCACGCGCTGTCTCTCTCCCTCTCTCACACGCGATGTCTCTCCCTCTCTCCCTCTCTCGCACGCGCTGTCTCTCTCCCCCTCTCGCACGCGCTGTCTCTCTCCCTCTCCCTCACTGTCTCTCTCCCTCTCTCGCACGCGCTGTCTCCCTCTCTCCCTCTCTCGCACGCGCTGTCTCTCTCCCTCTCTCTCTCTCCCACGCGCTGTCTCCCTCTCTCCCTATCTCGCACGCGATGTCTCTCCCTCTCTCACACGCGATGTCTCTCCCTCTCTCGCACGCGCTGTCTCTCTCCCTCTCTCGCACGAGCTGTCTCCCTCTCTCCCACTCTCACACGCGCTGTCTCTCTCTCTCTCCCTCTCTCGCACGCGCTGTCTCTCTCTCTCTCCCTCTCTCGCACGCGCTGTCTCTCTCTCTCTCCCTCTCTCGCACGCGCTGTCTCTCTCTCTCTCCCTCTCTCGCACGCGCTGTCTCTCTCCCTCTCTCCCTCTCTCGCACACGCTGTCTCTCTCCCTCTCTCCCTCACTCGTACGCGCTGTCTCCCTCTCCCTCACTCGTACGCGCTGTCTCTCTCCCTCTCTCGCACGCGCTGTCTCCCTCTCTCCCTCACTCGCACGCGCTGTCTCTCTCCCTCTCTCGCACGCGCTGTCTCTCCCTCTCTCGCACGCGCTGTCTCTCTCCCTCACTCGCACGCACTGTCTCCCTCTCTCCCTCACTCGTACGCGCTGTCTCCCTCTCTCCCTCTCTCGCACACGCTGTCTCCCTCTCTCGCACGCGCTGTCTCCCTCTCTCGCACGCGCTGTCTCTCTCCCTCACTCGCACGCGCTGTCTCCCTCTCTCCCTCACTCATACGCGCTGTCTCCCTCTCTCCCTCACTCGTACGCGCTGTCTCCCTCTCTCCCTCTCTCGCACGAGCTGTCTCCCTCTGTCGCATGCGCTGTCTCCCTCTCTCGCACGCGCTCTCTCTCTCCCTCTCTCGCACGAGCTGTCTCCCTCTCTCCCTCTCTCGCACACGCTGTCTCTCTCCCTCTCTCGCACGCGCTGTCTCTCTCCCTCTCTCCCTCTCTCGCACGCGCTGTCTCTCTCCTTCTCTCGCACGCGCTGTCTCTCTCCCTCTCTCGCACGCGCTGTCTCTCTCCCTCTCCCTCACTCGCACGCGCTGTCTCTCTCCCTCTCTCCCCCTCTCACACGCGCTGTCTCTCTCCCTCTCCCTCACTCGCACGCGCTGTCTCTCTCCCTCTCCCTCACTTGCACGCGCTGTCTCTCTCCCTCTCTCGCACGCGCTGTCTCTCTCCCTCTCTCGCACGCGCTGTCTCTCTCCCTCTCTCCCACGCGCTGTCTCTCTCCCTCTCTCCCACGCGCTGTATCTCTCCCTCTATCCCACGCGCTGTATCTCTCCCTCTCTCCCACGCGCTGTCTCTCTCCCTCTCTCCCACGCGCTGTCTCTCTCCCTCTCTCCCACGCGCTGTCTCTCTCCCTCTCTCCCACGCGCTGTCTCTCTCCCTCTCTCCCACGCGCTGTCTCTCTCCCTCTCTCCCACGCGCTGTCTCTCTCCCTCTCCCTCTCTCGCACGCGCTGTCTCTCTCCCTCTCTCCCTCTCTCGCACGCGCTGTCTCTCTCCCTCTCTCGCACGCGCTGTCTCCCTCTCTCTCCCTCTCTCGCACGCGCTGTCTCTCTCTCTCTCCCTCTCTCGCACGCGCTGTCTCTCTCTCTCTCCCTCTCTCGCACGCGCTGTCTCTCTCTCTCTCCCTCTCTCGCACGCGCTGTCTCTCTCCCTCTCTCCCTCTCTCGCACACGCTGTCTCTCTCCCTCTCTCCCTCACTCGTACGCGCTGTCTCCCTCTCCCTCACTCGTACGCGCTGTCTCTCTCCCTCTCTCGCACGCGCTGTCTCCCTCTCTCCCTCACTCGCACGCGCTGTCTCTCTCCCTCTCTCGCACGCGCTGTCTCTCCCTCTCTCGCACGCGCTGTCTCTCTCCCTCACTCGCACGCGCTGTCTCCCTCTCTCCCTCACTCGTACGCGCTGTCTCCCTCTCTCCCTCTCTCGCACACGCTGTCTCCCTCTCTCGCACGCGCTGTCTCTCTCCCTCACTCGCACGCGCTGTCTCCCTCTCTCCCTCACTCGTACGCGCTGTCTCCCTCTCTCCCTCACTCGTACGCGCTGTCTCCCTCTCTCCCTCTCTCGCACGAGCTGTCTCCCTCTGTCGCATGCGCTGTCTCCCTCTCTCGCACGCGCTCTCTCTCTCCCTCTCTCGCACGAGCTGTCTCCCTCTCTCCCTCTCTCGCACACGCTGTCTCTCTCCCTCTCTCGCACGCGCTGTCTCTCTCCCTCTCTCCCTCTCTCGCACGCGCTGTCTCTCTCCTTCTCTCGCACGCGCTGTCTCTCTCCCTCTCTCGCACGTGCTGTCTCTCTCCCTCTCCTCGCACGCGCTGTCTCTCTCCCTCTCTCCCCCTCTCACACGCGCTGTCTCTCTCCCTCTCCCTCACTCGCACGCGCTGTCTCTCTCCCTCTCTCGCACGCGCTGTCTCTCTCCCTCTCTCGCACGCGCTGTCTCTCTCCCTCTCTCCCACGCGCTGTCTCTCTCCCTCTCTCCCACGCGCTGTATCTCTCCCTCTCTCCCACGCGCTGTCTCTCTCCCTCTCTCCCACGCGCTGTCTCTCTCCTCTCTCCCACGCGCTGTCTCTCTCCCTCTCTCCCACGCGCTGTCTCTCTCCCTCTCTCCCACGCGCTGTCTCTCTCCCTCTCCCTCTCTCGCACGCGCTGTCTCTCTCCCTCTCTCCCTCTCTCGCACGCGCTGTCTCTCTCCCACTCTCCCTCTCTCGCACACGCTGTCTCTCTCCCTCTCTCGCACGCGCTGTCTCCCTCTCTCCCCCTCTCGCACGCGCTGTCTCTCTCCCCTCTCTCCCCCTCTCGCACGCGCTGTCTCTCTCCCTCTCTCCCCCTCTCGCACGCGCTGTCTCTCTCCCTCTCTCCCCCTCTCGCACGCGCTGTCTCTCTCCCTCTCTCCCCCTCTCGCACGCGCTGTCTCTCTCCCTCTCTCCCCCCTCTCGCACGCGCTGTCTCTCTCCCTCTCTCCCCCTCTCGCACGCGCTGTCTCTCTCCCTCTCTCCCCCTCTCGCACGCGCTGTCTCTCTCTCCCCTCTCTCCCCCTCTCGCACGCGCTGTCTCTCTCCCTCTCTCCCCCTCTCGCACGCGCTGTCTCTCCCCCTCTCTCCCTCACTCGCACGCGCTGTCTCTCTCCCTCTCTCGCACGCGCTGTCTCTCCCTCTCTCGCACGCGCTGTCTCTCCCTCTCTCCCTCTCTCGCACGCGCTGTCTCTCTCCCTCTCACCCTCTCTCGCACGAGCTGTCTCCCTCTCTCCCTCTCTCGCACGAGCTGTCTCCCTCTCTCCCTCTCTCGCACGAGCTGTCTCCCTCTCTCGCACTCGCTGTCTCTCTCCCTCTCCCTCTCTCACATGCGCTGTCTCCCTCTCTCCCTCTCTCGCACGCGCTGTCTCCCTCTCTCCCTCTCTCGCACGCGCTGTCTCCCTCTCTCCCTCTCTCGCACGCGCTGTCTCTCTCCCTCTCCCTCTCTCGCATGCGCTGTCTCCCTCTCTCCCTCTCTCGCACGCGCTGTCTCTCTCCCTCTCTCGCACGCGCTCTCTCTCCCTCTCCCTCACTCGCACGCGCTGTCTCTCTCCCTCTCTCCCTCTCTCGCACGCGCTGTTTCTCTCCCTCTCTCGCACGCGATGTCTCTCCCTCTCTCCCTCTCTCGCACGCGCTGTCTCTCTCCCCCTCTCGCACGCGCTGTCTCTCTCCCTCTCCCTCACTGTCTCTCTCCCTCTCTCGCACGCGCTGTCTCCCTCTCTCCCTCTCTCGCACGCGCTGTCTCTCTCCCTCTCTCTCTCTCCCACGCGCTGTCTCCCTCTCTCCCTATCTCGCACGCGATGTCTCTCCCTCTCTCGCACGCGATGTCTCTCCCTCTCTCGCACGCGCTGTCTCTCTCCCTCTCTCGCACGAGCTGTCTCCCTCTCTCCCACTCTCACACGCGCTGTCTCTCTCTCTCTCCCTCTCTCGCACGCGCTGTCTCTCTCTCTCTCCCTCTCTCGCACGCGCTGTCTCTCTCTCTCTCCCTCTCTCGCACGCGCTGTCTCTCTCTCTCTCCCTCTCTCGCACGCGCTGTCTCTCTCCCTCTCTCCCTCTCTCGCACACGCTGTCTCTCTCCCTCTCTCCCTCACTCGTACGCGCTGTCTCCCTCTCCCTCACTCGTACGCGCTGTCTCTCTCCCTCTCTCGCACGCGCTGTCTCCCTCTCTCCCTCACTCGCACGCGCTGTCTCTCTCCCTCTCTCCCTCTCTCGCACGCGCTGTCTCTCTCCCTCACTCGCACGCGCTGTCTCTCCCTCTCTCGCACGCGCTGTCTCTCTCCCTCACTCGCACGCGCTGTCTCCCTCTCTCCCTCACTCGTACGCGCTGTCTCCCTCTCTCCCTCTCTCGCACACGCTGTCTCCCTCTCTCGCACACGCTGTCTCCCTCTCTCGCACACGCTGTGTCTCTCCCTCTCCTCTCCTCTCGCACACGCTGTCTCTCTCCCTCTCCCTCTCTCGCACGCGCTGTCTCTCTCCCTCTCTCGCACACGCTGTCTCTCTCCCTCTCTCGCACGCGCTGTCTCCCTCTCTCCCACTCTCGCACGCGCTGTCTCTCTCTCCCTCTCTCCCCCTCTCGCACGCGCTGTCTCTCTCCCTCTCTCCCCCTCTCGCACGCGCTGTCTCTCTCCCCCCTCTCGCACGCGCTGTCTCTCTCCCTCTCTCCCCCTCTCGCACGCGCTGTCTCTCTCCCTCTCTCCCCCTCTCGCACGCGCTGTCTCTCTCCCTCTCTCCCCCTCTCGCACGCGCTGTCTCTCTCCCTCTCTCCCCCTCTCGCACGCGCTGTCTCTCTCCCTCTCTCCCCCTCTCGCACGCGCTGTCTCTCTCCCTCTCTCCCCCTCTCGCACGCGCTGTCTCTCTCCCTCTCTCCCCCTCTCGCACGCGCTGTCTCTCTCCCTCTCTCCCCCTCTCGCACGCGCTGTCTCTCTCCCTCTCTCCCCCTCTCGCACGCGCTGTCTCTCTCCCTCTCTCCCCCTCTCGCACGCGCTGTCTCTCTCCCTCTCTCCCCCTCTCGCACGCGCTGTCTCTCTCCCTCTCTCCCCCTCTCGCACGCGCTGTCTCTCCCCCTCTCTCCCTCACTCGCACGCGCTGTCTCTCTCCCTCTCTCGCACGCGCTGTCTCTCCCTCTCTCGCACGCGCTGTCTCTCCCTCTCTCCCTCTCTCGCACGCGCTGTCTCTCTCCCTCTCACCCTCTCTCGCACGAGCTGTCTCCCTCTCTCCCTCTCTCGCACGAGCTGTCTCCCTCTCTCCCTCTCTCGCACGAGCTGTCTCCCTCTCTCGCACTCGCTGTCTCTCTCCCTCTCCCTCTCTCACATGCGCTGTCTCCCTCTCTCCCTCTCTCGCACGCGCTGTCTCTCTCCCTCTCCCTCTCTCGCATGCGCTGTCTCCCTCTCTCCCTCTCTCCCACGCGCTGTCTCTCTCCCTCTCTCCCACGCGCTGTCTCTCTCCCTCTCCCTCTCTCGCACGCGCTGTCTCTCTCCCTCTCTCCCTCTCTCGCACGCGCTGTCTCTCTCCCACTCTCCCTCTCTCGCACGCGCTGTCTCTCTCCCTCTCTCGCACGCGCTGTCTCTCTCCCTCTCTCGCACGCGCTGTCTCTCTCCCTCTCTCCCCCTCTCACACGCGCTGTCTCTCTCCCTCTCCCTCACTCGCACGCGCTGTCTCTCTCCCTCTCCCTCACTTGCACGCGCTGTCTCTCTCCCTCTCTCGCACGCGCTGTCTCTCTCCCTCTCTCGCACGCGCTGTCTCTCTCCCTCTCTCCCACGCGCTGTCTCTCTCCCTCTATCCCACGCGCTGTATCTCTCCCTCTCTCCCACGCGCTGTCTCTCTCCCTCTCTCCCACGCGCTGTCTCTCTCCCTCTCTCCCACGCGCTGTCTCTCTCCCTCTCTCCCACGCGCTGTCTCTCTCCCTCTCTCCCACGCGCTGTCTCTCTCCCTCTCCCTCTCTCGCACGCGCTGTCTCTCTCCCTCTCTCCCTCTCTCGCACGCGCTGTCTCTCTCCCACTCTCCCTCTCTCGCACACGCTGTCTCTCTCCCTCTCTCGCACGTGCTGTCTCCCTCTCTCCCACTCTCGCACGCGCTGTCTCTCTCCCTCTCTCCCCCTCTCGCACGCGCTGTCTCTCTCCCTCTCTCCCCCTCTCGCACGCGCTGTCTCTCTCCCTCTCTCCCCCTCTCGCACGCGCTGTCTCTCTCCCTCTCTCCCCCTCTCGCACGCGCTGTCTCTCTCCCTCTCTCCCCCTCTCGCACGCGCTGTCTCTCTCCCTCTCTCCCCCTCTCGCACGCGCTGTCTCTCTCCCTCTCTCCCCCTCTCGCACGCGCTGTCTCTCTCCCTCTCTCCCCCTCTCGCACGCGCTGTCTCTCTCCCTCTCTCCCCCTCTCGCACGCGCTGTCTCTCTCCCTCTCTCCCCCTCTCGCACGCGCTGTCTCTCTCCCTCTCTCCCCCTCTCGCACGCGCTGTCTCTCTCCCTCTCTCCCCCTCTCGCACGCGCTGTCTCTCTCCCTCTCTCCCCCTCTCGCACGCGCTGTCTCTCTCCCTCTCTCCCCCTCTCGCACGCGCTGTCTCTCTCCCTCTCTCCCCCTCTCGCACGCGCTGTCTCTCTCCCTCTCTCCCCCTCTCGCACGCGCTGTCTCTCTCCCTCTCTCCCCCTCTCGCACGCGCTGTCTCTCCCCCTCTCTCCCTCACTCGCACGCGCTGTCTCTCTCCCTCTCTCGCACGCGCTGTCTCTCCCTCTCTCGCACGCGCTGTCTCTCCCTCTCTCCCTCTCTCGCACGCGCTGTCTCTCTCCCTCTCACCCTCTCTCGCACGAGCTGTCTCCCTCTCTCCCTCTCTCGCACGAGCTGTCTCCCTCTCTCCCTCTCTCGCACGAGCTGTCTCCCTCTCTCGCACTCGCTGTCTCTCTCCCTCTCCCTCTCTCACATGCGCTGTCTCCCTCTCTCCCTCTCTCGCACGCGCTGTCTCCCTCTCTCCCTCTCTCGCACGCGCTGTCTCCCTCTCTCCCTCTCTCGCACGCGCTGTCTCTCTCCCTCTCCCTCTCTCGCATGCGCTGTCTCCCTCTCTCCCTCTCTCGCACGCGCTGTCTCTCTCCCTCTCTCGCACGCGCTCTCTCTCCCTCTCCCTCACTCGCACGCGCTGTCTCTCTCCCTCTCTCCCTCTCTCGCACGCGCTGTTTCTCTCCCTCTCTCGCACGCGATGTCTCTCCCTCTCTCCCTCTCTCGCACGCGCTGTCTCTCTCCCCCTCTCGCACGCGCTGTCTCTCTCCCTCTCCCTCACTGTCTCTCTCCCTCTCTCGCACGCGCTGTCTCCCTCTCTCCCTCTCTCGCACGCGCTGTCTCTCTCCCTCTCTCTCTCTCCCACGCGCTGTCTCCCTCTCTCCCTATCTCGCACGCGATGTCTCTCCCTCTCTCGCACGCGATGTCTCTCCCTCTCTCGCACGCGCTGTCTCTCTCCCTCTCTCGCACGAGCTGTCTCCCTCTCTCCCACTCTCACACGCGCTGTCTCTCTCTCTCTCCCTCTCTCGCACGCGCTGTCTCTCTCTCTCTCCCTCTCTCGCACGCGCTGTCTCTCTCTCTCTCCCTCTCTCGCACGCGCTGTCTCTCTCTCTCTCCCTCTCTCGCACGCGCTGTCTCTCTCCCTCTCTCCCTCTCTCGCACACGCTGTCTCTCTCCCTCTCTCCCTCACTCGTACGCGCTGTCTCCCTCTCCCTCACTCGCACGCGCTGTCTCTCTCCCTCTCTCGCACGCGCTGTCTCCCTCTCTCCCTCACTCGCACGCGCTGTCTCTCTCCCTCTCTCCCTCTCTCGCACGCGCTGTCTCTCTCCCTCACTCGCACGCGCTGTCTCTCCCTCTCTCGCACGCGCTGTCTCTCTCCCTCACTCGCACGCGCTGTCTCCCTCTCTCCCTCACTCGTACGCGCTGTCTCCCTCTCTCCCTCTCTCGCACACGCTGTCTCCCTCTCTCGCACACGCTGTGTCTCTCCCTCTCCCTCTCTCGCACACGCTGTCTCTCTCCCTCTCCCTCTCTCGCACGCGCTGTCTCTCTCCCTCTCTCGCACACGCTGTCTCTCTCCCTCTCTCGCACGCGCTGTCTCCCTCTCTCCCACTCTCGCACGCGCTGTCTCTCTCCCTCTCTCCCCCTCTCGCACGCGCTGTCTCTCTCCCTCTCTCCCCCTCTCGCACGCGCTGTCTCTCTCCCCCTCTCGCACGCGCTGTCTCTCTCCCCCTCTCGCACGCGCTGTCTCTCTCCCTCTCTCCCCCTCTCGCACGCGCTGTCTCTCTCCCTCTCTCCCCCTCTCGCACGCGCTGTCTCTCTCCCTCTCTCCCCCTCTCGCACGCGCTGTCTCTCTCCCTCTCTCCCCCTCTCGCACGCGCTGTCTCTCTCCCTCTCTCCCCCTCTCGCACGCGCTGTCTCTCTCCCTCTCTCCCCCTCTCGCACGCGCTGTCTCTCTCCCTCTCTCCCCCTCTCGCACGCGCTGTCTCTCTCCCTCTCTCCCCCTCTCGCACGCGCTGTCTCTCTCCCTCTCTCCCCCTCTCGCACGCGCTGTCTCTCTCCCTCTCTCCCCCTCTCGCACGCGCTGTCTCTCCCCCTCTCTCCCTCACTCGCACGCGCTGTCTCTCTCCCTCTCTCGCACGCGCTGTCTCTCCCTCTCTCGCACGCGCTGTCTCTCCCTCTCTCCCTCTCTCGCACGCGCTGTCTCTCTCCCTCTCACCCTCTCTCGCACGAGCTGTCTCCCTCTCTCCCTCTCTCGCACGAGCTGTCTCCCTCTCTCCCTCTCTCGCACGAGCTGTCTCCCTCTCTCGCACTCGCTGTCTCTCTCCCTCTCCCTCTCTCACATGCGCTGTCTCCCTCTCTCCCTCTCTCGCACGCGCTGTCTCCCTCTCTCCCTCTCTCGCACGCGCTGTCTCTCTCCCTCTCCCTCTCTCGCATGCGCTGTCTCCCTCTCTCCCTCTCTCGCACGCGCTGTCTCTCTCCCTCTCTCGCACGCGCTCTCTCTCCCTCTCCCTCACTCGCACGCGCTGTCTCTCTCCCTCTCTCCCTCTCTCGCACGCGCTGTTTCTCTCCCTCTCTCGCACGCGATGTCTCTCCCTCTCTCCCTCTCTCGCACGCGCTGTCTCTCTCCCCCTCTCGCACGCGCTGTCTCTCTCCCTCTCCCTCACTGTCTCTCTCCCTCTCTCGCACGCGCTGTCTCCCTCTCTCCCTCTCTCGCACGCGCTGTCTCTCTCCCTCTCCCTCACTGTCTCTCTCCCTCTCTCGCACGCGCTGTCTCCCTCTCTCCCTCTCTCGCACGCGCTGTCTCTCTCCCTCTCTCGCACGCGCTGTCTCTCTCCCTCTCTCTCTCTCCCACGCGCTGTCTCCCTCTCTCCCTATCTCGCACGCGATGTCTCTCCCTCTCTCGCACGCGATGTCTCTCCCTCTCTCGCACGCGCTGTCTCTCTCCCTCTCTCGCACGAGCTGTCTCCCTCTCTCCCACTCTCACACGCGCTGTCTCTCTCTCTCTCCCTCTCTCGCACGCGCTGTCTCTCTCTCTCTCCCTCTCTCGCACGCGCTGTCTCTCTCTCTCTCCCTCTCTCGCACACGCTGTCTCTCTCCCTCTCTCCCTCACTCGTACGCGCTGTCTCTCTCCCTCTCTCGCACGCGCTCTCTCTCCCTCTCCCTCACTCGCACACGCGCTGTCTCTCTCTCTCTCGCACGCGCTGTCTCTCTCCCTCTCTCGCACGCGATGTCTCTCCCTCTCTCGCACGCGCTGTCTCTCTCCCTCTCTCGCACGAGCTGTCTCCCTCTCTCCCACTCTCACACGCGCTGTCTCTCTCTCTCTCCCTCTCTCGCACGCGCTGTCTCTCTCTCTCTCCCTCTCTCGCACGCGCTGTCTCTCTCTCTCTCCCTCTCTCGCACGCGCTGTCTCTCTCCCTCTCTCCCTCTCTCGCACACGCTGTCTCTCTCCCTCTCTCCCTCACTCGTACGCGCTGTCTCCCTCTCCCTCACTCGTACGCGCTGTCTCTCTCCCTCTCTCGCACGCGCTGTCTCCCTCTCTCCCTCTCTCGCACGCGCTGTCTCTCTCCCTCTCTCGCACGCGCTGTCTCTCTCCCTCACTCGCACGCGCTGTCTCTCCCTCTCTCGCACGCGCTGTCTCTCTCCCTCTCTCGCACACGCTGTCTCCCTCTCTCGCACACGCTGTGTCTCTCCCTCTCCCTCTCTCGCACACGCTGTCTCTCTCCCTCTCCCTCTCTCGCACGCGCGGTCTCTCTCCCTCTCTCGCACGCGCTGTCTCTCTCCCTCTCTCGCACGCGCTGTCTCTCTCCCTCTCTCGCACGCGCTGTCTCTCTCCCTCTCTCCCCCTCTCGCACGCGCTGTCTCTCTCCCTCTCTCGCACGCGCTGTCTCTCTCCCTCTCTCGCACGCGCTGTCTCCCTCTCTCCCTCACTCGTACGCGCTGTCTCCCTCTCTCCCTCTCTCGCACGAGCTGTCTCCCTCTGTCGCATGCGCTGTCTCCCTCTCTCGCACGCGCTCTCTCTCTCCCTCTCTCGCACGAGCTGTCTCCCTCTCTCCCTCTCTCGCACACGCTGTCTCTCTCCCTCTCTCGCACGCGCTGTCTCTCTCCCTCTCTCCCTCTCTCGCACGCGCTGTCTCTCTCCTTCTCTCGCACGCGCTGTCTCTCTCCCTCTCTCGCACGCGCTGTCTCTCTCCCTCTCTCGCACGCGCTGTCTCTCTCCCTCTCTCCCCCTCTCACACGCGCTGTCTCTCTCCCTCTCCCTCACTCGCACGCGCTGTCTCTCTCCCTCTCCCTCACTTGCACGCGCTGTCTCTCTCCCTCTCTCGCACGCGCTGTCTCTCTCCCTCTCCCTCACTTGCACGCGCTGTCTCTCTCCCTCTCTCGCACGCGCTGTCTCTCTCCCTCTCTCGCACGCGCTGTCTCTCTCCCTCTCTCCCCCTCTCACACGCGCTGTCTCTCTCCCTCTCCCTCACTCGCACGCGCTGTCTCTCTCCCTCTCCCTCACTTGCACGCGCTGTCTCTCTCCCTCTCTCGCACGCGCTGTCTCTCTCCCTCTCTCGCACGCGCTGTCTCTCTCCCTCTCTCCCACGCGCTGTCTCTCTCCCTCTCTCCCACGCGCTGTATCTCTCCCTCTATCCCACGCGCTGTATCTCTCCCTCTCTCCCATGCGCTGTCTCTCTCCCTCTCTCCCACGCGCTGTCTCCCTCCCTCTCTCCCACGCGCTGTCTCTCTCCCTCTCTCCCACGCGCTGTCTCTCTCCCTCTCTCCCACGCGCTGTCTCTCTCCCTCTCCCTCTCTCGCACGCGCTGTCTCTCTCCCTCTCTCGCACGCGCTGTCTCTCTCCCTCTCTCGCACGCGCTGTCTCTCTCCCTCTCCCTCTCTCGCACGCGCTGTCTCTCTCCCTCTCCCTCTCTCGCACGCGCTGTCTCTCTCTCTCCCTCTCTCGCACGCGCTGTCTCTCTCTCTCCCTCTCTCGCACACGCTGTATCTCTCTCTCTCTCCCTCTCTCGCACGCGCTGTCTCTCTCCCTCTCTCCCCCTCTCGCACGCGCTGTCTCTCTCCCTCTCTCCCCCTCTCGCACGCGCTGTCTCTCCCCCTCTCTCCCTCACTCGCACGCGCTGTCTCTCTCCCTCTCTCGCACGCGCTGTCTCTCCCTCTCTCGCACGCGCTGTCTCTCCCTCTCTCCCTCTCTCGCACGCGCTGTCTCTCTCCCTCTCCCTCTCTCACATGCGCTGTCTCCCTCTCTCCCTCTCTCGCACGCGCTGTCTCTCTCCCTCTCTCGCACGAGCTGTCTCCCTCTCTCCCTCTCTCGCACGAGCTGTCTCCCTCTCTCCCTCTCTCGCACGAGCTGTCTCCCTCTCTCGCACTCGCTGTCTCTCTCCCTCTCCCTCTCTCACATGCGCTGTCTCCCTCTCTCCCTCTCTCGCACGCGCTGTCTCCCTCTCTCCCTCTCTCGCACGCGCTGTCTCCCTCTCTCCCTCTCTCGCACGCGCTGTCTCCCTCTCTCCCTCTCTCGCACGCGCTGTCTCTCTCCCTCTCCCTCTCTCGCATGCGCTGTCTCCCTCTCTCGCACGCGCTGTCTCTCTCCCTCTCTCGCACGCGCTCTCTCTCCCTCTTCCTCTCTCGCACGCGCTGTCTCTCTCCCTCTCTCCCTCTCTCGCACGCGCTGTCTCTCTCCCTCTCTCGCACGCGATGTCTCTCCCTCTCTCCCTCTCTCGCACGCGCTGTCTCTCTCCCCCTCTCGCACGCGCTGTCTCTCTCCCTCTCCCTCACTGTCTCTCTCCCTCTCTCGCACGCGCTGTCTCCCTCTCTCCCTCTCTCGCACGCGCTGTCTCTCTCCCTCTCTCTCTCTCCCACGCGCTGTCTCCCTCTCTCCCTATCTCGCACTCGATGTCTCTCCCTCTCTCGCACGCGATGTCTCTCCCTCTCTCGCACGCGCTGTCTCTCTCCCTCTCTCGCACGAGCTGTCTCCCTCTCTCCCACTCTCACACGCGCTGTCTCTCTCTCTCTCCCTCTCTCGCACGCGCTGTCTCTCTCTCTCTCCCTCTCTCGCACGCGCTGTCTCTCTCTCTCTCCCTCTCTCGCACGCGCTGTCTCTCTCCCTCTCTCCCACACGCTGTCTCTCTCCCTCTCTCCCTCACTCGTACGCGCTGTCTCCCTCTCCCTCACTCGTACGCGCTGTCTCTCTCCCTCTCTCGCACGCGCTGTCTCCCTCTCTCCCTCACTCGCACGCGCTGTCTCTCTCCCTCTCTCCCTCTCTCGCACGCGCTGTCTCTCTCCCTCACTCGCACGCGCTGTCTCTCCCTCTCTCCCTCACTCGCACGCGCTGTCTCCCTCTCTCCCTCACTCGTACGCGCTGTCTCCCTCTCTCCCTCTCTCGCACACGCTGTGTCTCTCCCTCTCCCTCTCTCGCACGCGCGGTCTCTCTCCCTCTCTCCCTCTCTCGCACGCGCTGTCTCTCTCCCTCTCTCCCTCTCTCGCACGCGCTGTCTCCCTCCCGCTCTCGCACGCGCTGTCTCTCTCCGTCTCCCTCTCTCGCACGCGCTGTCTCTCTCCCTCTCCCTCTCTCGCACGCGCTGTCTCTCTCCCTCTCTCCCTCTCTCGCACGCGCTGTCTCTCTCCCTCTCCCTCTCTCGCACGCGCTGTCTCTCTCACTCTCCCTCTCTCGCACGCGCTCTCTCCCTCACCCTCTCTCGCACGCGCTCTCTCCCTCTCCCTCTCTCGCACGCGCTGTCTCCCTCTCTCCCTCTCTCCCTCTCTCGCACGCGCTGTCTCTCTCCCTCTCTCGCACGCGCTGTCTCCCTCTCTCCCTCTCTCGCACGCGCTGTCTCTCTCCCTCTCTCCCACTCTCGCACGCGCTGTCTCTCTCCCTCTCTCTCTCTCCCACGCGCTGTCTCCCTCTCTCCCTATCTCGCACTCGATGTCTCTCCCTCTCTCGCACGCGATGTCTCTCCCTCTCTCGCACGCGCTGTCTCTCTCCCTCTCTCGCACGAGCTGTCTCCCTCTCTCCCACTCTCACACGCGCTGTCTCTCTCTCTCTCCCTCTCTCGCACGCGCTGTCTCTCTCTCTCTCCCTCTCTCGCACGCGCTGTCTCTCTCTCTCTCCCTCTCTCGCACGCGCTGTCTCTCTCCCTCTCTCCCACACGCTGTCTCTCTCCCTCTCTCCCTCACTCGTACGCGCTGTCTCCCTCTCCCTCACTCGTACGCGCTGTCTCTCTCCCTCTCTCGCACGCGCTGTCTCCCTCTCTCCCTCACTCGCACGCGCTGTCTCTCTCCCTCTCTCCCTCTCTCGCACGCGCTGTCTCTCTCCCTCACTCGCACGCGCTGTCTCTCCCTCTCTCCCTCACTCGCACGCGCTGTCTCCCTCTCTCCCTCACTCGTACGCGCTGTCTCCCTCTCTCCCTCTCTCGCACACGCTGTGTCTCTCCCTCTCCCTCTCTCGCACGCGCGGTCTCTCTCCCTCTCTCCCTCTCTCGCACGCGCTGTCTCTCTCCCTCTCTCCCTCTCTCGCACGCGCTGTCTCCCTCCCGCTCTCGCACGCGCTGTCTCTCTCCGTCTCCCTCTCTCGCACGCGCTGTCTCTCTCCCTCTCCCTCTCTCGCACGCGCTGTCTCTCTCCCTCTCTCCCTCTCTCGCACGCGCTGTCTCTCTCCCTCTCCCTCTCTCGCACGCGCTGTCTCTCTCACTCTCCCTCTCTCGCACGCGCTCTCTCCCTCACCCTCTCTCGCACGCGCTCTCTCCCTCTCCCTCTCTCGCACGCGCTGTCTCCCTCTCTCCCTCTCTCCCTCTCTCGCACGCGCTGTCTCTCTCCCTCTCTCGCACGCGCTGTCTCCCTCTCTCCCTCTCTCGCACGCGCTGTCTCTCTCCCTCTCTCCCACTCTCGCACGCGCTGTCTCTCTCCCTCTCTCCCTCTCTCGCACGCGCTGTCTCTCTCCCTCTCTCCCTCTCTCGCACGCGCTGTCTCTCTCCCTCTCTCCCTCTCTCGCACGCGCTGTCTCTCTCCCTCTCTCCCTCTCTCGCACGCGCTGTCTCTCTCCCTCTCTCCCCCTCTCGCACGCGCTGTCTCTCTCCCTCTCTCCCCCTCTCGCACGCGCTGTCTCTCTCCCTCTCTCCCCCTCTCGCACGCGCTGTCTCTCTCCCTCTCTCCCCCTCTCGCACGCGCTGTCTCTCTCCCTCTCTCCCCCTCTCGCACGCGCTGTCTCTCTCCCTCTCTCCCCCTCTCGCACGCGCTGTCTCTCTCCCTCTCTCCCCCTCTCGCACGCGCTGTCTCTCTCCCTCTCTCCCCCTCTCGCACGCGCTGTCTCTCTCCCTCTCTCCCCCTCTCGCACGCGCTGTCTCTCTCCCTCTCTCCCCCTCTCGCACGCGCTGTCTCTCTCCCTCTCTCCCCCTCTCGCACGCGCTGTCTCTCTCCCTCTCTCCCCCTCTCGCACGCGCTGTCTCTCTCCCTCTCTCCCCCTCTCGCACGCGCTGTCTCTCTCCCTCTCTCCCCCTCTCGCACGCGCTGTCTCTCTCCCTCTCTCCCCCTCTCGCACGCGCTGTCTCTCTCCCTCTCTCCCCCTCTCGCACGCGCTGTCTCTCTCCCTCTCTCCCCCTCTCGCACGCGCTGTCTCTCTCCCTCTCTCCCCCTCTCGCACGCGCTGTCTCTCTCCCTCTCTCCCCCTCTCGCACGCGCTGTCTCTCTCCCTCTCTCCCCCTCTCGCACGCGCTGTCTCTCTCCCTCTCTCCCCCTCTCGCACGCGCTGTCTCTCTCCCTCTCTCCCCCTCTCGCACGCGCTGTCTCTCTCCCTCTCTCGCACGCGCTGTCTCTCTCCCTCTCTCCCCCTCTCGCACGCGCTGTCTCTCTCCCTCTCTCGCACGCGCTGTCTCTCCCTCTCTCGCACGCGCTGTCTCTCCCTCTCTCCCTCTCTCGCACGCGCTGTCTCTCTCCCTCTCACCCTCTCTCGCACGAGCTGTCTCCCTCTCTCCCTCTCTCGCACGAGCTGTCTCCCTCTCTCGCACGAGCTGTCTCCCTCTCTCGCACTCGCTGTCTCTCTCCCTCTCCCTCACTCACATGCGCTGTCTCCCTCTCTCCCTCTCTCGCACGCGCTGTCTCCCTCTCTCCCTCTCTCGCACGCGCTGTCTCTCTCCCTCTCCCTCTCTCGCATGCGCTGTCTCCCTCTCTCGCACGCGCTGTCTCTCTCCCTCTCTCGCACGCGCTCTCTCTCCCTCTGCCCCTCTCTCGCACGCGCTGTCTCTCTCCCTCTCTCCCTCTCTCGCACGCGCTGTCTCTCTCCCTCTCTCACACGCGATGTCTCTCCCTCTCTCCCTCTCTCGCACGCGCTGTCTCTCTCCCCCTCTCGCACGCGCTGTCTCTCTCCCTCTCCCTCACTGTCTCTCTCCCTCTCTCGCACGCGCTGTCTCCCTCTCTCCCTCTCTCGCACGCGCTGTCTCTCTCCCTCTCTCTCTCTCCCACGCGCTGTCTCCCTCTCTCCCTATCTCGCACGCGATGTCTCTCCCTCTCTCACACGCGATGTCTCTCCCTCTCTCGCACGCGCTGTCTCTCTCCCTCTCTCGCACGAGCTGTCTCCCTCTCTCCCACTCTCACACGCGCTGTCTCTCTCTCTCTCCCTCTCTCGCACGCGCTGTCTCTCTCTCTCTCCCTCTCTCGCACGCGCTGTCTCTCTCTCTCTCCCTCTCTCGCACGCGCTGTCTCTCTCTCTCTCCCTCTCTCGCACGCGCTGTCTCTCTCCCTCTCTCCCTCTCTCGCACACGCTGTCTCTCTCCCTCTCTCCCTCACTCGTACGCGCTGTCTCCCTCTCCCTCACTCGTACGCGCTGTCTCTCTCCCTCTCTCGCACGCGCTGTCTCCCTCTCTCCCTCACTCGCACGCGCTGTCTCTTTCCCTCTCTCCCTCTCTCGCACGCGCTGTCTCTCCCTCTCTCCCTCTCTCGCACGCGCTGTCTCTCTCCCTCACTCGCACGCGCTGTCTCCCTCTCTCCCTCACTCGTATGCGCTGTCTCCCTCTCTCCCTCTCTCGCACACGCTGTCTCCCTCTCTCGCACACGCTGTCTCTCTCCCTCTCCCTCTCTCGCACGCGCTGTCTCTCTCCCTCTCTCGCACGCGCTGTCTCTCTCCCTCTCTCGCACGCGCTGTCTCTCTCCCTCTCCCTCTCTCGCACGCGCTGTCTCTCTCCCTCTCTCGCACGCGCTGTCTCTCTCCCTCTCTCGCACGCGCTGTCTCTCTCCCTCTCCCTCTCTCGCACGCGCTGTCTCTCTCCCTCTCTCGCACGCGCTGTCTCTCTCCCTCTCCCTCTCTCGCACGCGCTGTCTCTCTCCCTCTCCCTCTCTCGCACGCGCTGTCTCTCTCCCTCTCTCCCTCTCTCGCACGTGCTGTCTCCCTCCCTCTCTCGCACGCGCTGTCTCTCTCCCTCTCTCCCTCTCTCGCACGCGCTGTCTCCCTCCCGCTCTCGCACGCGCTGTCTCTCTCCCTCTCCCTCTCTCGCACGCGCTGTCTCTCTCCCTCTCCCGCACGCGCTGTCTCTCTCCCTCTCTCGCACGCGCTGTCTCTCTCCCTCTCCCTCTCTCGCACGCGCTGTCTCTCTCCCTCTCCCTCTCTCGCACGCGCTCTCTCCCTCACCCTCTCTCGCACGCGCTCTCTCCCTCTCCCTCTCTCGCACGCGCTGTCTCCCTCTCTCCCTCTCTCCCTCTCTCGCACGCGCTGTCTCTCTCCCTCTCTCTCTCTCCCACGTGCTGTCTCTCTCCCTCTCTCTCTCTCCCACGCGCTGTCTCCCTCTCTCCCTATCTCGCACGCGATGTCTCTCCCTCTCTCGCACGCGATGTCTCTCCCTCTCTCGCACGCGCTGTCTCTCTCCCTCTCTCGCACGAGCTGTCTCCCTCTCTCCCACTCTCACACGCGCTGTCTCTCTCTCTCTCCCTCTCTCGCACGCGCTGTCTCTCTCTCTCTCCCTCTCTCGCACGCGCTGTCTCTCTCTCTCTCTCCCTCTCTCGCACGCGCTGTCTCTCTCCCTCTCTCCCTCTCTCGCACACGCTGTCTCTCTCCCTCTCTCGTACGCGCTGTCTCCCTCTCCCTCTCTCGCACGCGCTGTCTCTCTCCCTCTCTCGCACGCGCTGTCTCTCTCCCTCACTCGCACGCGCTGTCTCTCCCTCTCTCGCACGCGCTGTCTCTCTCCCTCTCTCCCCCTCTCGCACGCGCTGTCTCTCTCCCTCTCTCCCCCTCTCGCACGCGCTGTCTCTCTCCCTCTCTCCCCCTCTCGCACGCGCTGTCTCTCTCCCTCTCTCCCCCTCTCGCACGCGCTGTCTCTCTCCCTCTCTCCCTCACTCGCACGCGCTGTCTCTCCCCCTCTCTCCCTCACTCGCACGCGCTGTCTCTCTCCCTCTCTCGCACGCGCTGTCTCTCCCTCTCTCGCACGCGCTGTCTCTCCCTCTCTCCCTCTCTCGCACGCGCTGTCTCTCTCCCTCTCACCCTCTCTCGCACGAGCTGTCTCCCTCTCTCCCTCTCTCGCACGAGCTGTCTCCCTCTCTCGCACTCGCTGTCTCTCTCCCTCTCCCTCTCTCACATGCGCTGTCTCCCTCTCTCCCTCTCTCGCACGCGCTGTCTCTCTCCCTCTCCCTCTCTCGCATGCGCTGTCTCCCTCTCTCCCTCTCTCGCACGCGCTGTCTCTCTCCCTCTCTCGCACGCGATGTCTCTCCCTCTCTCCCTCTCTCGCACGCGCTGTCTCTCTCCCTCTCTCGCACGCGCTGTCTCTCTCCCTCTCCCTCACTGTCTCTCTCCCTCTCTCGCACGCGCTGTCTCCCTCTCTCCCTCTCTCCCTCTCTCGCATGCGCTGTCTCTCTCCCTCTCTCTCTCTCCCACGCGCTGTCTCCCTCTCTCCCTATCTCGCACGCGATGTCTCTCCCTCTCTCGCACGCGATGTCTCTCCCTCTCTCGCACGCGCTGTCTCTCTCCCTCTCTCGCACGAGCTGTCTCCCTCTCTCCCACTCTCACACGCGCTGTCTCTCTCTCTCTCCCTCTCTCGCACGCGCTGTCTCTCTCTCTCTCCCTCTCTCGCACGCGCTGTCTCTCTCTCTCTCCCTCTCTCGCACGCGCTGTCTCTCTCCCTCTCTCCCTCTCTCGCACACGCTGTCTCTCTCCCTCTCTCCCTCACTCGTACGCGCTGTCTCCCTCTCCCTCTCTCGCACGCGCTGTCTCCCTCTCTCCCTCACTCGCACGCGCTGTCTCTCTCCCTCACTCGCACGCGCTGTCTCTCCCTCTCTCCCTCTCTCGCACGCGCTGTCTCTCTCCCTCTCACCCTCTCTCGCACGCGCTGTCTCCCTCTCTCCCTCACTCGTACGCGCTGTCTCTCTCCCTCTCCCTCTCTCGCACACGCTGTCTCTCTCCCTCTCCCACTCTCGCACGCGCGGTCTCTCTCCCTCTCTCGCACGCGCTGTCTCTCTCCCTCTCCCTCTCTCGCACGCGCTGTCTCTCTCCCTCTCACCCTCTCTCGCACGCGCTGTCTCCCTCTCTCCCTCACTCGTACGCGCTGTCTCTCTCCCTCTCCCTCTCTCGCACACGCTGTCTCTCTCCCTCTCCCACTCTCGCACGCGCGGTCTCTCTCCCTCTCTCGCACGCGCTGTCTCTCTCCCTCTCCCTCTCTCGCACGCGCTGTCTCTCTCCCTCTCTCGCACGCGCTGTCTCTCTCCCTCTCTCGCACGCGCTGTCTCTCTCCCTCTCTCGCACGCGCTGTCTCTCTCCCTCTCTCGCACGCGCTGTCTCTCTCCCTCTCCCTCTCTCGCACGCGCTGTCTCTCTCCCTCTCCCTCTCTCGCACGCGCTGTCTCTCTCCCTCTCTCGCACGCGCTGTCTCTCTCCCTCTCCCTCTCTCGCACGCGCTGTCTCTCTCCCTCTCCCTCTCACGCACGCGCTGTCTCTCTCCCTCTCTCCCTCTCTCGCACGCGCTGTCTCCCTCCCTCGCACGCGCCGTCTCCCTCCCTCTCTCGCACGCGCTGTCTCTCTCCCTCTCTCCCTCTCTCGCACGCGCTGTCTCCCTCTCGCTCTCGCACGCGCTGTCTCTCTCCCTCTCCCTCTCTCGCACGCGCTGTCTCTCTCCCTCTCTCGCACGCGCTGTCTCTCTCCCTCTCTCGCACGCGCTGTCTCTCTCCCTCTCTCCCTCTCTCGCACGCGCTGTCTCTCTCCCTCTCCCTCTCTCGCACGCGCTCTCTCTCTCCCTCTCCCTCTCTCGCACGCGCTCTCTCCCTCACCCTCTCTCGCACGCGCTCTCTCCCTCTCCCTCTCTCGCACGCGCTGTCTCCCTCTCTCCCTCTCTCCCTCTCTCGCACGCGCTGTCTCTCTCCCTCTCTCTCTCTCCCACGAGCTGTCTCCCTCTCTCCCTATCTCGCACGCGATGTCTCTCCCTCTCTCGCACGCGATGTCTCTCCCTCTCTCGCACGCGCTGTCTCTCTCCCTCTCTCGCACGAGCTGTCTCCCTCTCTCCCACTCTCACACGCGCTGTCTCTCTCTCTCTCCCTCTCTCGCACGCGCTGTCTCTCTCTCTCTCCCTCTCTCGCACGCGCTGTCTCTCTCTCTCTCCCTCTCTCGCACGCGCTGTCTCTCTCCCTCTCTCCCTCTCTCGCACACGCTGTCTCTCTCCCTCTCTCCCTCACTCGTACGCGCTGTCTCCCTCTCCCTCACTCGTACGCGCTGTCTCTCTCCCTCTCTCGCACGCGCTGTCTCCCTCTCTCCCTCACTCGCACGCGCTGTCTCTCTCCCTCTCTCCCTCTCTCGCACGCGCTGTCTCTCTCCCTCACTCGCACGCGCTGTCTCTCCCTCTCTCGCACGCGCTGTCTCTCTCCCTCTCACCCTCTCTCGCACGCACTGTCTCCCTCTCTCCCTCTCTCGCACACGCTGTCTCTCTCTCTCGCACACGCTGACTCTCTCCCTCTCCCTCTCTCGCACGCACGGTCTCTCTCCCTCTCCCTCTCTCGCACGCGCTGTCTCTCTCCCTCTCCCTCTCTCGCACGCGCTGTCTCTCTCCCTCTCTCGCACGCGCTGTCTCTCTCCCTCTCTCGCACGCGCTGTCTCTCTCCCTCTCCCTCTCTCGCACGCGCTGTCTCTCTCCCTCTCTCCCTCTCTCGCACGCGCTGTCTCCCTCCCTCTCTCGCACGCGCTGTCTCTCTCCCTCTCTCGCACGCGCTGTCTCCCTCCCGCTCTCGCACGCGCTGTCTCTCTCCCTCTCCCTCTCTCGCACGCGCTGTCTCTCTCCCTCTCTCGCACGCGCTGTCTCTCTCCCTCTCCCTCTCTCGCACGCGCTGTCTCTCTCCCTCTCTCCCCCTCTCGCACGCGCTGTCTCTCTCCGTCTCCCTCTCTCGCACGCGCTCTCTCCCCCTCCCTCTCTCGCACGCGCTCTCTCCCTCTCCCTCTCTCGCACACGCTGTCTCACTCCCTCTCTCCCTCTCTCGTACGCGCTGTCTCCCTCCCTCTCTCGCACGCGCTGTCTCTCTCCCTCTCTCCCCCTCTCGCACGCGCTGTCTCTCTCCCTCTCCCTCTCTCGCACGCGCTGTCTCTCTCCCTCTCCCTCTCTCGCACGCGCTGTCTCTCTCCCTCTCCCTCTCTCGCACGCGCTGTCTCTCTCCCTCTCTCCCTCACTCGTACGCGCTGTCTCCCTCTCTCCCTCACTCGTACGCGCTGTCTCCCTCTCCCTCACTCGTACGCGCTGTCTCTCCCTCTCTCCCTCTCTCGCACGCGCTGTCTCCCTCTCTCCCTCTCTCGCACGCGCGGTCTCTCTCCCTCTCTCCCTCTCTCGCACGAGCGGTCTCTCTCCCTCTCTCCCACGCGCTGTCTCTCTCCCTCTCCCTCTCTCGCACGCGCTGTCTCTCTCCCTCTCTCCCTCTCTCGCACGCGCTGTCTCTCTCCCTCTCTCGCACGCGCTGTCTCTCTCCCTCTCTCGCACGCGCTGTCTCTCTCCCTCTCTCGCACGCGCTGTCTCTCTCCCTCTCTCGCACGCGCTGTCTCCCTCTCTCCCTCACTCGTACGCGCTGTCTCCCTCTCTCCCTCAATCGTACGCGCTGTCTCCCTCTCCCTCACTCGTACGCGCTGTCTCTCCCTCTCTCCCTCTCTCGCACGCGCTGTCTGCCTCTCTCCCTCACTCGCACGCGCTGTCTCTCTCCCTCTTTCCCTCTCTCGCACGCGCTGTCTCTCCCTCTGTCGCACGAGCTGTCTCTCCCTCTCTCCCTCTCTCGCACGCGCTGTCTCTCTCCCTCTCACGCTCTCTCGCACGAGCTGTCTCCCTCTGTCGCATGCGCTCTCTCTCTCCCTCTCTCGCACGAGCTGTCTCCCTCTCTCGCACGCGCTGTCTCTCGCACGAGCTGTCTCCCTCTCTCGCACGCGCTGTCTCTCTCCCTCTCTCCCTCTCTCGCACGCGCTGTCTCTCTCCCTCTCTCCCTCTCTCGCACGCGCTGTCTCTCTCCCTCTCTCGCACGCGCTGTCTCTCTCCCTCTCTCCCTCTCTCGCACGCGCTGTCTCTCTCCCTCTCTCGCACGCGCTGTCTCTCTCCCTCTCTCGCACGCGCTGTCTCTCTCCCTCTCTCGCACGCGCTGTCTCTCTCCCTCTCTCGCACGCGCTGTCTCTCTCCCTCTCTCGCACGCGCTGTCTCTCTCCCTCTCTCGCACGCGCTGTCTCTCTCCCTCTCTCGCACGCGCTGTCTCTCTCCCTCTCTCCCCCTCTCGCACGCGCTGTCTCTCTCCCTCTCTCCCCCTCTCGCACGCGCTGTCTCTCTCCCTCTCCCTCACTCGCACGCGCTGTCTCTCTCCCTCTCCCTCACTTGCACGCGCTGTCTCTCTCCCTCTCTCGCACGCGCTGTCTCTCTCCCTCTCTCGCACGCGCTGACTCTCTCCCTCTCTCGCACGCGCTGTCTCTCTCCCTCTCTCCCCCTCTCGCACGCGCTGTCTCTCTCCCTCTCTCCCCCTCTCGCACGCGCTGTCTCTCTCCCTCTCCCTCACTCGCACGCGCTGTCTCTCTCCCTCTCCCTCACTCGCACGCGCTGTCTCTCTCCCTCTCCCTCACTCGCACGCGCTGTCTCTCTCCCTCTCTCGCACGCGCTGTCTCTCTCCCTCTCTCCCACGCGCTGTCTCTCTCCCTCTTTCCCACGCGCTGTCTCTCTCCCTCTCTCCCACGCGCTGCCTCTCTCCCTCTCTCCCACGCGCTGTCTCTCTCCCTCTCTCCCACGCGCTGTCTCTCTCCCTCTCTCGCACGCGCTGTCTCTCTCCCTCTCTCGCACGCGCTGTCTCCCTCTCTCCCACTCTCGCACGCGCTGTCTCCCTCTCTCCCCCTCTCGCACGCGCTGTCTCTCTCCCTCTCTCCCCCTCTCGCACGCGCTGTCTCTCTCCCCCTCTCGCACGCGCTGTCTCTCTCCCCCTCTCGCACGCGCTGTCTCTCTCCCTCTCTCCCCCTCTCGCACGCGCTGTCTCTCTCCCCCTCTCGCACGCGCTGTCTCTCTCCCCCTCTCGCACGCGCTGTCTCTCTCCCTCTCTCCCCCTCTCGCACGCGCTGTCTCTCTCCCTCTCTCCCCCTCTCGCACGCGCTGTCTCTCTCCCTCTCTCCCCCTCTCGCACGCGCTGTCTCTCTCCCTCTCTCCCCCTCTCGCACGCGCTGTCTCTCTCCCTCTCTCCCCCTCTCGCACGCGCTGTCTCTCTCCCTCTCTCCCCCTCTCGCACGCGCTGTCTCTCTCCCTCTCGCACGCGCTGTCTCTCTCCCTCTCGCACGCGCTGTCTCTCTCCCTCTCTCACGCGCTGTCTCTCTCCCTCTCTCACGCGCTGTCTCTCCCCCTCTCTCCCTCACTCGCACGCGCTGTCTCTCTCCCTCTCTCGCACGCGCTGTCTCTCCCTCTCTCGCACGCGCTGTCTCTCCCTCTCTCCCTCTCTCGCACGCGCTGTCTCTCTCCCTCTCACCCTCTCTCGCACGAGCTGTCTCCCTCTCTCCCTCTCTCGCACGAGCTGTCTCCCTTTCTCCCTCTCTCGCACGAGCTGTCTCCCTCTCGCCCTCTCTCGCACGCGCTGTCTCTCTCTCTCCCTCTCTCGCACTCGCTGTCTCTCTCCCTCTCCCTCTCTCTCACGCGCTGTCTCCCTCTCTCCCTCTCTCGCACGCGCTGTCTCCCTCTCTCCCTCTCTCGCACGCGCTGTCTCTCTCCCTCTCCCGCATGCGCTGTCTCCCTCTCTCGCACGCGCTCTCTTTCCCTCTCCCTCACTCGCACGCGCTGTCTCTCTCCCTCTCTCCCTCTCTCGCACGCGCTGTCTCTCTCCCTCTCTCGCACGCGATGTCTCTCCCTCTCTCGCACGCGCTCTCTCTCCCTCTCCCTCACTCGCACGCACTGTCTCTCTCCCTCTCCCTCTCTCGCACGCGCTGTCTCCCTCTCTCCCACGCGCTGTCTCCCTCTCTCCCTCTCTCGCACACGCTGTCTCTCTCCCTCTCCCTCTCTCGCACGCGCTGTCTCCCTCTCTCCCACTTTCGCACGCGCTGTCTCTCTCCCTCTCTCCCACTCTCGCACGCGCTGTCTCTCTCCCTCTCCCTCTCTCGCACGCGCTGTCTCTCTCCCTCTCTCCCCCTCTCGCACGCGCTGTCTCTCTCCGTCTCCCTCTCTCGCACGCGCTCTCTCCCCCTCCCTCTCTCGCACGCGCTCTCTCCCTCTCCCTCTCTCGCACACGCTGTCTCACTCCCTCTCTCCCTCTCTCGTACGCGCTGTCTCCCTCCCTCTCTCGCACGCGCTGTCTCTCTCCCTCTCTCCCCCTCTCGCACGCGCTGTCTCTCTCCCTCTCCCTCTCTCGCACGCGCTGTCTCTCTCCCTCTCCCTCTCTCGCACGCGCTGTCTCTCTCCCTCTCCCTCTCTCGCACGCGCTGTCTCTCTCCCTCTCTCCCTCACTCGTACGCGCTGTCTCCCTCTCTCCCTCACTCGTACGCGCTGTCTCCCTCTCCCTCACTCGTACGCGCTGTCTCTCCCTCTCTCCCTCTCTCGCACGCGCTGTCTCCCTCTCTCCCTCTCTCGCACGCGCGGTCTCTCTCCCTCTCTCCCTCTCTCGCACGAGCGGTCTCTCTCCCTCTCTCCCACGCGCTGTCTCTCTCCCTCTCCCTCTCTCGCACGCGCTGTCTCTCTCCCTCTCTCCCTCTCTCGCACGCGCTGTCTCTCTCCCTCTCTCGCACGCGCTGTCTCTCTCCCTCTCTCGCACGCGCTGTCTCTCTCCCTCTCTCGCACGCGCTGTCTCTCTCCCTCTCTCGCACGCGCTGTCTCCCTCTCTCCCTCACTCGTACGCGCTGTCTCCCTCTCTCCCTCAATCGTACGCGCTGTCTCCCTCTCCCTCACTCGTACGCGCTGTCTCTCCCTCTCTCCCTCTCTCGCACGCGCTGTCTGCCTCTCTCCCTCACTCGCACGCGCTGTCTCTCTCCCTCTTTCCCTCTCTCGCACGCGCTGTCTCTCCCTCTGTCGCACGAGCTGTCTCTCCCTCTCTCCCTCTCTCGCACGCGCTGTCTCTCTCCCTCTCACGCTCTCTCGCACGAGCTGTCTCCCTCTGTCGCATGCGCTCTCTCTCTCCCTCTCTCGCACGAGCTGTCTCCCTCTCTCGCACGCGCTGTCTCTCGCACGAGCTGTCTCCCTCTCTCGCACGCGCTGTCTCTCTCCCTCTCTCCCTCTCTCGCACGCGCTGTCTCTCTCCCTCTCTCCCTCTCTCGCACGCGCTGTCTCTCTCCCTCTCTCGCACGCGCTGTCTCTCTCCCTCTCTCCCTCTCTCGCACGCGCTGTCTCTCTCCCTCTCTCGCACGCGCTGTCTCTCTCCCTCTCTCGCACGCGCTGTCTCTCTCCCTCTCTCGCACGCGCTGTCTCTCTCCCTCTCTCGCACGCGCTGTCTCTCTCCCTCTCTCGCACGCGCTGTCTCTCTCCCTCTCTCGCACGCGCTGTCTCTCTCCCTCTCTCGCACGCGCTGTCTCTCTCCCTCTCTCCCCCTCTCGCACGCGCTGTCTCTCTCCCTCTCTCCCCCTCTCGCACGCGCTGTCTCTCTCCCTCTCCCTCACTCGCACGCGCTGTCTCTCTCCCTCTCCCTCACTTGCACGCGCTGTCTCTCTCCCTCTCTCGCACGCGCTGTCTCTCTCCCTCTCTCGCACGCGCTGACTCTCTCCCTCTCTCGCACGCGCTGTCTCTCTCCCTCTCTCCCCCTCTCGCACGCGCTGTCTCTCTCCCTCTCTCCCCCTCTCGCACGCGCTGTCTCTCTCCCTCTCCCTCACTCGCACGCGCTGTCTCTCTCCCTCTCCCTCACTCGCACGCGCTGTCTCTCTCCCTCTCCCTCACTCGCACGCGCTGTCTCTCTCCCTCTCTCGCACGCGCTGTCTCTCTCCCTCTCTCCCACGCGCTGTCTCTCTCCCTCTTTCCCACGCGCTGTCTCTCTCCCTCTCTCCCACGCGCTGCCTCTCTCCCTCTCTCCCACGCGCTGTCTCTCTCCCTCTCTCCCACGCGCTGTCTCTCTCCCTCTCTCGCACGCGCTGTCTCTCTCCCTCTCTCGCACGCGCTGTCTCCCTCTCTCCCACTCTCGCACGCGCTGTCTCCCTCTCTCCCCCTCTCGCACGCGCTGTCTCTCTCCCTCTCTCCCCCTCTCGCACGCGCTGTCTCTCTCCCCCTCTCGCACGCGCTGTCTCTCTCCCCCTCTCGCACGCGCTGTCTCTCTCCCTCTCTCCCCCTCTCGCACGCGCTGTCTCTCTCCCCCTCTCGCACGCGCTGTCTCTCTCCCCCTCTCGCACGCGCTGTCTCTCTCCCTCTCTCCCCCTCTCGCACGCGCTGTCTCTCTCCCTCTCTCCCCCTCTCGCACGCGCTGTCTCTCTCCCTCTCTCCCCCTCTCGCACGCGCTGTCTCTCTCCCTCTCTCCCCCTCTCGCACGCGCTGTCTCTCTCCCTCTCTCCCCCTCTCGCACGCGCTGTCTCTCTCCCTCTCTCCCCCTCTCGCACGCGCTGTCTCTCTCCCTCTCTCCCCCTCTCGCACGCGCTGTCTCTCTCCCTCTCGCACGCGCTGTCTCTCTCCCTCTCGCACGCGCTGTCTCTCTCCCTCTCTCACGCGCTGTCTCTCTCCCTCTCTCACGCGCTGTCTCTCCCCCTCTCTCCCTCACTCGCACGCGCTGTCTCTCTCCCTCTCTCGCACGCGCTGTCTCTCCCTCTCTCGCACGCGCTGTCTCTCCCTCTCTCCCTCTCTCGCACGCGCTGTCTCTCTCCCTCTCACCCTCTCTCGCACGAGCTGTCTCCCTCTCTCCCTCTCTCGCACGAGCTGTCTCCCTTTCTCCCTCTCTCGCACGAGCTGTCTCCCTCTCGCCCTCTCTCGCACGCGCTGTCTCTCTCTCTCCCTCTCTCGCACTCGCTGTCTCTCTCCCTCTCCCTCTCTCTCACGCGCTGTCTCCCTCTCTCCCTCTCTCGCACGCGCTGTCTCCCTCTCTCCCTCTCTCGCACGCGCTGTCTCTCTCCCTCTCCCGCATGCGCTGTCTCCCTCTCTCGCACGCGCTCTCTTTCCCTCTCCCTCACTCGCACGCGCTGTCTCTCTCCCTCTCTCCCTCTCTCGCACGCGCTGTCTCTCTCCCTCTCTCGCACGCGATGTCTCTCCCTCTCTCGCACGCGCTCTCTCTCCCTCTCCCTCACTCGCACGCACTGTCTCTCTCCCTCTCCCTCTCTCGCACGCGCTGTCTCCCTCTCTCCCACGCGCTGTCTCCCTCTCTCCCTCTCTCGCACACGCTGTCTCTCTCCCCTCTCCCTCTCTCGCACGCGCTGTCTCCCTCTCTCCCACTTTCGCACGCGCTGTCTCTCTCCCTCTCTCCCACTCTCGCACGCGCTGTCTCTCTCCCTCTCCCTCTCTCGCACGCGCTGTCTCTCTCCCTCTCTCCCTCTCTCGCACGCGCTGTCTCCCTCTCTCCCTCTCTCGCACGCGCTGTCTCCCTCTCTCCCTCTCTCGCACGCGCTGTCTCCCTCTCTCGCTCGCGCTGTCTCCCTCTCTCCCTCTCTCGCACGCGCTGTCTCCCTCTCTCCCTCTCTCGCACATGCTGTCTCTCTCCCTCTCCCTCTCTCGCACGCGCTGTCTCTCTCCCTCTCTCGCACGCGCTGTCTCTCTCCCTCTCTCGCACGCGCTGTCTCTCTCCCCCTCTCGCACGCGCTGTCTCTCTCCCTCTCCCTCACTGTCTCTCTCCCTCTCTCGCACGCGCTGTCTCCCTCTCTCCATCTCTCGCACGCGCTGTCTCTCTCCCTCTCTCTCTCCCACGCGCTGTCTCCCTCTCTCCCTATCTCGCACGCGATGTCTCTCCCTCTCTCCCTCTCTCGCACGCGATGTCTCTCCCTCTCTCGCACGCGCTGTCTCTCTCCCTCTCTCGCACGAGCTGTCTCCCTCTCTCCCACTCTCGCACGCGCTGTCTCTCTCTCTCCCTCTCTCGCACGCGCTGTCTCTCTCTCTCCCTCTCTCGCACGCGCTGTCTCTCTCTCTCCCTCTCTCGCACGCGCTGTCTCTCTCTCTCCCTCTCTCGCACGCGCTGTCTCTCTCCCTCTCTCCCTCACGCTGTCTCTCTCCCTCTCTCGCACGCGCTGTCTCTCTCCCTCTCTCGCACGCGCTCCCTCTCTCCCTCTCTCGCACGCGCTCCCTCTCTCCCTCTCTCGCACGCGCTCCCTATCTCCCTCTCTCCCTCTCTCGCACGCGCTCCCTATCTCCCTCTCTCCCCCTCTCGGACGCGCTGTCTCTCTCCCTCTCTCCCCCTCTCGCACGCGCTGTCTCTCTCCCTCTCTCCCCCTCTCGCACGCGCTGTCTCTCTCCCTCTCTCCCCCTCTCGCACGCGCTGTCTCTCTCCCTCTCTCCCCCTCTCGCACGCGCTGTCTCTCTCCCTCTCGCACGCGTTGTCTCTCCCTCTCTCGCACGCGCTGTCTCTCTCCCTCCCTCTCTCGCACGCGCTGTCTCCCTCTCTCCCTCTCTCGCACGCGCTGTCTCCCTCTCTCCCTCTCTCGCACGCGCTGTCTCTCTCCCTCTCTCTCTCTCGCACGCGCTGTCTCTCTCCCTCTCCCTCTCTCGCACGCGCTGTCTCTCTCCCTCTCCCTCTCTCGCACGCGCTGTCTCTCTCCCTCTCTCGCTCGCGCTGTCTCCCTCTCTCCCTCACTCGTACGCGCTGTCTCCCTCTCTCCCTCACTCGTACGCGCTGTCTCCCTCTCTCCCTCACTCGTACGCGCTGTCTCCCTCTCCATCACTCGTACGCGCTGTCTCCCTCTCTCCCTCACTCGTACGCGCTGTCACCCTCTCTCCCTCACTCGTACGCGCTGTCACCCTCTCTCCCTCACTCGTACGCGCTGTCACCCTCTCTCCCTCACTCGTACGCGCTGTCTCCCTCTCTCCCTCACTCGTACGCGCTGTCTCCCTCTCTCCCTCACTCGTACGCGCTGTCTCCCTCTCCCTCACTCGTACGCGCTGTCTCTCCCTCTCTCGCACGCGCTGTCTGCCTCTCTCCCTCACTCGCACGCGCTGTCTCTCTCCCTCTTTCCCTCTCTCGCACGCGCTGTCTCTCCCTCTGTCGCACGAGCTGTCTCTCCCTCTCACCCTCTCGCGCACGAGCTGTCTCCCTCTGTCGCATGCGCTGTCTCCCTCTCTCGCACGCGCTCTCTCTCTCCCTCTCTCGCACGAGCTGTCTCCCTCTCTCCCTCTCTCGCACACGCTGTCTCTCTCCCTCTCTCGCACGCGCTGTCTCTCTCCCTCTCTCGCACGCGCTGTCTCTCTCCCTCACTTGCACGCGCTGTCTCTCTCCCTCTCTCGCACGCGCTGTCTCTCTCCCTCTCTCGCACGCGCTGTCTCTCTCCCTCTCTCGCACGCGCTGTCTCTCTCCCTCTCTCGCACGCGCTGTCTCTCTCCCTCTCTCCCCCTCTCGCACGCGCTGTCTCTCTCCCTCTCCCTCACTCGCACGCGCTGTCTCTCTCCCTCTCCCTCACTCGCACGCGCTGTCTCTCTCCCTCTCCCTCTCTCGCACGCGCTGTCTCTCTCCCTCTCTCGCACGCGCTGTCTCTCTCCCTCTCTCGCACGCGCTGTCTCCCTCTCTCCCACGCGCTGTCTCCCTCTCTCCCACGCGCTGTCTCTCTCCCTCTCTCCCCCTCTCGCACGCGCTGTCTCTCTCCCTCTCTCCCCCTCTCGCACGCGCTGTCTCTCTCCCTCTCTCCCCCTCTCGCACGCGCTGTCTC
>NW_027310548.1:0-66468 GCF_047496795.1 Chiloscyllium punctatum
ACCCCCCTCCCGTATCTCTGTAACCCCCCTACACCCCCTCCCTGTCTCTGTAACCCCCTACACCCTCTCCCTATCTCTGTAACCCCCTACACCCTCCTCCCTATCTCTGTAACCCCCCTACACCCCCGCCCTGTCTCTGTAACCCCCCACACCCCCACCCTATCTCTGTAACCCCCCTACACCCCCTCCCTGTCTCTGTAACCCCCTACAACCCTCTCCCTATCTCTGTAACCCCCCTACACCCCCTCCCTGTCTCTGTAACCCCCCACACCCCTTCCCTGCCTCTGTAACCCCCTACACCCCCTCCCTGTCTCTGTAACCCCCCACACCCCTTCCCTGCCTCTGTAACCCCCTACACCCCCTCCCTGTCTCTGTAACCCCCTACACCCCCTCCCTGTCTCTGTAACCCCCTACACCCCCTCCCTATCTCTGTAACTCCCCTACACCCCCTCCCTGTCTCTGTAACCCCCCTACACCCCCTCCCTGTCTCTGTAACCCCCCTACACCCCCTCCCTATCTCTGTAACCCCCTACACCCCCTCCCTATCTCTGTAACCCCGCTACACCCCCCTCCCTATCTCTGTAACCCCCTACACCCCCTCCCTGTCTCTGTAACCCCCTACACCCGCTCCCTAATCTCTGTAACCCCCTACACCCCCTCCCTATCTCTGTAACCCCGCTACACCCCCTCCCTATCTCTGTAACCCCCCTACACCCCCTCCCTATCTCTGTAACCCCCCTACACCCCCTCCCTATCTCTGTAACCCCCCTACACCCCTATCTCTGTAACCCCCCTACACCCCCTCCCTATCTCTGTAACCCCCCTACACCCCCTCCCTATCTCTGTAACCCCCCTACACCCCCTCCCTATCTCTGTAACCCCCCTACACCCCCTCCCTGTCTCTGTAACCCCCCACACCCCTTCCCTGCCTCTGTAACCCCCCTACACCCCCTCCCTGTCTCTGTAACCCCCACTACACCCCCTCCCTATCTCTGTAACCCCCCTACACCCCCTCCCTATCTCTGTAACCCCCCTACACCCCCTCCCTATCTCTGTAACCCCCCTACACCCCCTCCCTGTCTCTGTAACCCCCCTACACCCCCTCCCTGTCTCTGTAACCCCCTACACCCTCTCCCTATCTCTGTAACCCCCCTACAGCCCCCGCCCTGTCTCTGTAACCCCCCTACACCCCCGCCCTGTCTCTGTAACCCCCCTACACCCCCGCCCTGTCTCTGTAACCCCCCACACCCCCTCCCTATCTCTGTAACCCCCCTACACCCCCTCCCTGTCTCTGTAACCCCCTACACCCTCTCCCTATCTCTGTAACCCCCCTACACCCCCTCCCTGTCTCTGTAACCCCCCACACCCCCTTCCCTGTCTCTGTAACCCCCCTACACCCCCTCCCTGTCTCTGTAACCCCCTACACCCCCTCCCTATCTCTGTAACCCCCTACACCCCCTCCCTATCTCTGTAACCCCCTACACCCCCTCCCTATCTCTGTAACCCCCTACACCCCCTCCCTATCTCTGTAACCCCCTACACCCCCTCCCTATCTCTGTAACCCCCTACACCCCCTCCCTATCTCTGTAACCCCGCTACACCCCCTCCCTATCTCTGTAACCCCCCTACACCCCCCTCCCTATCTCTGTAACCCCCCTACACCCCCTCCCTATCTCTGTAACCCCAATACACCCCCTATCTCTGTAACCCCCCTACACCCCCTCCCTATCTCTGTAACCCCCCTACACCCCCTCCCTATCTCTGTAACCCCCCTACACCCCCCTCCCTGTCTCTGTAACCCCCCACACACCCCTTCCCTGCCTCTGTAACCCCCCTACACCCCCTCCCTGTCTCTGTAACCCCCACTACACCCCCTCCCTATCTCTGTAACCCCCCCTACACCCCCTCCCTATCTCTGTAACCCCCCTACACCCCCTCCCTGTCTCTGTAACCCCCACTACACCCCCTCCCTGTCTCTGTAACCCCCCTACACCCCTTTCCTTTAAACCCCTATACCCCCCTCCCTGTCTCTGTAGCCCCCTACAACCCCCCCGTCTCTGTAACCCCCCTACACCCCCCTCCCTGCCTCTGTAACCCCCTACACCCCCTCCCTATCTCTGTAACCCCCCTACACCCCCTCCCTATCTCTGTAACCCCCCTACACCCCCTCCCTGTCTCTGTAATCCCCCCTACACCCCCTCCCTATCTCTGTAACCCCCCTACACCCCCTCCCTATCTCTGTAACCCCCCTACACCCCCTCCCTGTCTCTGTAATCCCCCCTACACCCCCTCCCTGTCTCTGTAACCCCCCTACACCCCCTCCCTGTCTCTGTAACCCCCCTACACCCCCTCCCTGTCTCTGTATCCCCCCTACACCCCCTCCCTATCTCTGTAACCCCCCTACACCCCCTCCCTGTCTCTGTAATCCCCTACACCCCCTCCCTATCTCTGTAACCCCCTACACCCCCTCCCTGTCTCTGTAACCCCCCTACACCCCCTCCCTGTCTCTGTAATCCCCTACACCCCCTCCCTATCTCTATAACCCCCCCTACACCCCTTTCCTTTAAACCCCTATACCCCCTCCCTGTCTCTGTAGCCCCCTACAACCCCCCCCCGTCTCTGTAACCCCCCTACACCCCCTCCCTGCCTCTGTAACCCCCTACACCTCCTCCCTATCTCTGTAACCCCCTACACCCCCTCCCTGTCTCTGTAACCCCCCTACACCCCCTCCCTGTCTCTGTAACCCCCCTACACCCCCTCCCTGTCTCTGTAATCCCCTACACCCCCTCCCTATCTCTGTAACCCCCCTACACCCCCTCCCTGTCTCTGTAACCCCCTCCACCCCCTCCCTATCTCTGTAACCCCCCTACACCCCCTCCCTGTCTCTGTAACCCCCTCCACCCCCTCCCTATCTCTGTAACCCCTCTACACCCCCTCCCTATCTCTGTAACCCCCTACACCCCCTCCCTGTCTCTGTAACCCCACTACACCCCCTCCCTGTCTCTGTAACCCCCCTACACCCCCTCCCTATCTCTGTAACCCCCCTACACACCCCCTCCCTATCTCTGTAACCCCCCTACACCCCCTCCCTATCTCTGTAACCCCCCTACACCCCCTCCCTATCTCTGTAATCTTCTCCAATAATCTGATATCTGTGTGCTCCTCAATTCAGACATCTCAGGCATCTCCTGATTGCCATCAGTTCACCATCACTGACCTGCGCAGACAGTGGAGAGTGTTGGGGCAGAGCCAAACTTTGCAATTCCTCCCTCCCTCCCTCACCATCTAGAAGCGCACAGTCCCTACAGTGGGGAGGCCCTTCAGCCCATCCATTCCACAACGACCCAACAAACAACTTCCCAACTAGACAACGTCCATCTCTGTATCTCCAATCCACATCCTGCACGTCCCTGGGCACTGTCCCCCACGGCCGACCCATCCTAACCTGTACATCCCTGGGCACTACGGGACAATTTCCCCACGGCCGATCCACCCTAACCTGTACATCCCTGGGCACTACGGGACAATTTCCCCACGGCCGATCCACCCTAACCTGTACATCCCTGGGCACTACGGGACAATTTCCCCACGGCCAATCCCACCCTAACCCGCACATCCCTGGGCACTACGGGACAATTTCCCCACGGCCAATCCCACCCTAACCTGTACATCCCTGGGCACTACGGGACAATTTCCTCACGGCTAATCCCACCCTAACCTGCACATCCCTGGGCACTACGGGACAATTTCCCCACGGCCGATCCACCCTAACCTGTACATCCCTGGGCACTAGGGGACAATTTCCCCACGGCCAATCCACCCTAACCTGCACATCCCTGGGCACTACGGGACAATTTCCCCACGGCCGATCCACCCTAACCTGTACATCCCTGGGCACTGCGGGACAATTTCCCCACGGCCAATCCCACCCTAACCTGTACATCCCTGGGCACTACGGGACAATTTCCCCACGGCCAATCCCACCCTAACCTGTACATCCCTGGGCACTACGGGACAATTTCCCCACGGCCAATCCCACCCTAACCTGCACATCCCTGGGCACTACGGGACAATTTCCTCACGGCTAATCCCACCCTAACCTGCACATCCCTGGGCACTACGGGACAATTTCCCCACGGCCGATCCCACCCTAACCTGCACATCCCTGGGCACTACGGGACAATTTCCCCACGGCCGATCCCACCCTAACCTGCACATCCCTGGGCACTACGGGACAATTTCCCCACGGCCGATCCTCCCTGACCTGTACATCCCTGGGCACTACGGGACAATTTCCCCACGGCCGATCCCACCCTAACCTACACATCCCTGGGCACTACGGGACACTGTCCCCACGGCCAATCCCACCCTAACCTGCACATCCCTGGGCACTACGGGACAATTTCCCCACGGCCGATCCCACCCTAACCTGCACATCCCTAGGCACTACGGGACAATTTCCCCACGGCCAATCCCACCCTAACCTGTACATCCCTGGGCACTACGGGAAACTGTCCCCACGGCCAATCCCACCCTAACCTACACATCCCTGGGCACTACGGGACAATTTCCCCACGGCCAATCCCACCCTAACCCGCACATCCCTGGGCACTACGGGACAATTTCCCCACATCCAATCCCACCCTAACCTGCACATCCCTGGGAACTACGGGACAATTGCTCCACGGCTGATCCCACCCTAACCCGCACATCCCTGGGCGCTATGGGACAATTTCCCCACATCCAATCCCACCCTAACCTGCACATCCCTGGGAACTACGGGACAATTTCCCAACGGCCGATCCTCCCTAACCTGCACATCCCTGGGAACTACGCGACAATTTCCCAACGGCCGATCCACCCTAACCTGCACATCCCTGGGCACTACGGGACAATTTCCCCACGGCCAATCCCACCCTAACCCGCACATCCCTGGGCACTACGGGACAATTTCCCCACGGCCGATCCACCCTAACCTGCACATCCCTGGGCAATACGGGACAATTTCCCCACGGCCAATCCCACCCTAACCCGCACATCCCTGGGCACTATGGGACAATTTCCCCACAGCCAATCCCACCCTAACCTGCACATCCCTGGGCACTACGGGACAATTTCCCCACGGCCGATCCCACCCTAACCTGCACATCCCTGCGCACTATGGGACAATTTCCCCACGGCAAATCCCACCCTAACCTGCACATCCCTGCGCACTATGAGACAATTTCCCCACGGCCAATCCCACCCTAACCTGTACATCCCTGGGCACTCCGGGATAATTTCCCCACGGCCGATCCACCCTAACCCGCACATCCCTGGGCACTACGGGACAATTTCCCCACGGCCAATCCCACCCTAACCTGTACATCCCTGGGCACTACGGGACAATTTCCCCACGGCCAATCCCACCCTAACCCGCACATCCCTGGGCACTACGGGACAATTTCCCCACGGCCGATCCACCCTAACCTGCACATCCCTGCGCACTGCCCACACACAGACAGTCGGCTGAGGCTGGATTCGAACCTGGAGCTGTGAGGCAATAGCGTTAACCCGAGAGACACCGTGGCCCTGCCTCTTTTCAACTGAGACTCTCATTAACCTGGCCCATTGCCACACAGTCCTGGGATCTAACGTGTGTTTGATAGTCACTCCTGTTGGAGGTTAAAGGACCGTTGTTATGGGACAACGATAGACCTGGAGGGCGACGGACAATCAGCACAGAGAGGACAGAGCAGACGTACGTACCACAGAGACTGGAAAACACACTGAGAACATAACACTGTGGTGGATTATCATCAGAATCTCCTTCCTCAAGTAGGTCTTCAGGACCAGGTGGTTCGTGGCATGTTCCAGCTCATGACCTTTCACCTTGAACTTGTACCAGTGACAGAGGTACATCGCGTACATGTCGTACACAAAGTAAGGAACGGCAAACAGTACGTATGCATTGGTCAACCAGTGGCTGCAGAGGGGGAGGGAGAGAGAGACAGAGAGAGGGCAAATCAACCAAAAAACAGGACATATCACAGACACTGTCCCTCACACTGACCCTCGTTCCCAGGACAGTGTCCCTCACACGGACCCTCGTTCCCAGGACAGTCTCCCTCACACGGACCCTCGTTCCCAGGACAGTCTCCCTCACACTGACCCTCGTTCCCAGGACAGTCTCCCTCACACTGACCCTCGCTCCCAGGACAGTGTCCCTCACACTGACCCTCGTTCCCAGGACAGTCTCCCTCACACTGACCCTCGCTCCCAGGACAGTGTCCCTCACACTGACCCTCGTTCCCAGGACAGTATCCCTCACACTGACACTCGTTCCAAGGACAGTCTCCCTCACACTGACCCTCGTTCCCAGGACAGTGACCCTCACACTGACCCTCGTTCCCAGGACAGTGTCCCTCACACTGACCCTCGTTCCCAGGACAGTCTCCCTCACACTGACCCTCGTTCCCAGGACAGTGTCCCTCACACTGACCCTCGTTCCCAGGACAGTCTCCCTCACACTGACCCTCGTTCCCAGGACAGTCTCCCTCACACTGACCCTCGTTCCAAGGACAGTGTCCCTCACACTGACCCTCGCTCCCAGGACAGTGTCCCTCACACGGACCCTCGCTCCCAGGACAGTGTCCCTCACACGGACCCTCGTTCCCAGGACAGTGTCCCTCACACGGACCCTCGTTCCCAGGACAGTGTCCCTCACACTGACCCTCGTTCCCAGGACAGTGTCCCTTACACGGACCCTCGCTCCCAGGACAGGGTCACTCACACGGACCCTCGTTCCCAGGACAGTCTCCCTCACACTGACCCTCGTTCCCAGGACAGTGTCCCTCACACGGACCCCCGTTCCCAGGACAGTGTCCCTCACACGGACCCTCGTTCCCAGGACAGTATCCCTCACACTGACCCTCGTTCCCAGGACAGTGTCCCTCACACGGACCCTCGTTCCCAGGACAGTCTCCCTCACATGGGCCCTCGCTCCCAGGACAGTCTCCCTCACACTGACCCTCGTTCCCAGGACAGTGTCCCTCACACGGACCCTCGTTCCCAGGACAGTGTCCCTCACACGGACCCTCGTTCCCAGGACAGTGTCCCTCACACGGACCCTCGCTCCCAGGACAGTGTCCCTCACACGGACCCTCGCTCCCAGGACAGTGTCCCTCACACTGACCCTCGTTCCCAGGACAGTGTCCCTCACACGGACCCTCGTTCCCAGGACAGTGTCCCTCACACGGACCCTCGCTACCAGGACAGTGTCCCTCACACTGACCCTCGCTCCCAGGACAGTCTCCCTCACACGGACCCTCGTTCCCAGGACAGTGTCCCTCACACTGACCCTCGTTCCCAGGACAGTGTCCCTCACACGGACCCTCGTTCCCAGGACAGTCTCCCTCACACGGACCCTCGTTCCCAGGACAGTGACCCTCACACGGACCCTCGCTCCCAGGACAGTGTCCCTCACACTGACCCTCGCTCCCAGGACAGTGACCCTCACACGGACCCTCGTTCCCAGGACAGTCTCCCTCACACTGACCCTCGCTCCCAGGACAGTGTCCCTCACACTGACCCTCGCTCCCAGGACAGTGTCCCTCACACTGACCCTCGTTCCCAGGACAGTGTCCCTCACACTGACCCTCGTTCCCAGGACAGTGTCCCTCACACGGACCCTCGTTCCCAGGACAGTGTCCCTCACACTGACCCTCGCTCCCAGGACAGTGTCCCTCACACTGACCCTCGCTCCCAGGACAGTCTCCCTCACACTGACCCTCGTTCCCAGGACAGTCTCCCTCACACGGACCCTCGTTCCCAGGACAGTCTCCCTCACACGGACCCTCGTTCCCAGGACAGTGCCCCTCACACTGACCCTCGTTCCCAGGACAGTGTCCCTCACACGGACCCTCGTTCCCAGGACAGTGTCCCTCACACGGACCCTCGTTCCCAGGACAGTGTCCCTCACACGGACCCTCGTTCCCAGGACAGTGTCCCTCACACGGACCCTCGCTCCCAGGACAGTGACCCTCACACTGACCCTCACTCCCAGGACAGTGTCCCTCACACTGACCCTCGCTCCCAGGACAGTCTCCCTCACACTGACCCTCGTTCCCAGGACAGTGTCCCTCACACTGACCCTCGTTCCCAGGACAGTGTCCCTCACACGGACCCTCGTTCCCAGGACAGTGTCCCTCACACGGACCCTCGTTCCCAGGACAGTGTCCCTCACACGGACCCTCGTTCCCAGGACAGTGTCCCTCACACTGACCCTCGTTCCCAGGACAGTGTCCCTCACACGGACCCTCGTTCCCAGGACAGTGTCCCTCACACGGACCCTCGTTCCCAGGACAGTGTCCCTCACACTGACCCTCGCTCCCAGGACAGTCTCCCTCACACGGACCCTCGTTCCCAGGACAGTGTCCCTCACACTGACCCTCGTTCCCAGGACAGTCTCCCTCACACGGACCCTCGTTCCCAGGACAGTCTCCCTCACACGGACCCTCGTTCCCAGGACAGTGACCCTCACACGGACCCTCGCTCCCAGGACAGTGTCCCTCACACTGACCCTCGCTCCCAGGACAGTGTCCCTCACACGGACCCTCGCTCCCAGGACAGTCTCCCTCACACTGACCCTCGTTCCCAGGACAGTGTCCCTCACACTGACCCTCGCTCCCAGGACAGTCTCCCTCACACTGACCCTCGTTCCCAGGACAGTGTCCCACACACTGACCCTCGTTCCCAGGACGGTGTCCCTCACACGGACCCTCGTTCCCAGGACGGTGTCCCTCACACGGACCCTCGTTCCCAGGACGGTGTCCCTCACACTGACCCTCGTTCCCAGGACAGTGTCCCTCACACGGACCCTCGTTCCCAGGACAGTGTCCCTCACACTGACCCTCGTTCCCAGGACAGTGTCCCTCACACTGACCCTCGCTCCCAGGACAGTGTCCCTCACACGGACCCTCGCTACCAGGACAGTGTCCCTCACACGGACCCTCGCTACCAGGACAGTGTCCCTCACACGGACCCTCGCTCCCAGGACAGTCTCCCTCACACGGGCCCTCGTTCCCAGGACAGTGTCCCTCACACGGACCCTCGCTACCAGGACAGTGTCCCTCACACTGACCCTCGCTCCCAGGACAGTGTCCCTCACACGGACCCCCGTTCCCAGGACAGTGTCCCTCACACTGACCCTCGTTCCCAGGACAGTGTCCCCCACACGGACCCTCGTTCCCAGGACAGTGTCCCTCACACTGACCCTCGTTCCCAGGACAGTCTCCCTCACACTGACCCTCGTTCCCAGGACAGTCTCCCTCACACTGACCATCACTCCCAGGACAGTCTCCCTCACACTGACCCTCGTTCCGAGGACAGTGTCCCTCACACGGACCCTCGTTCCCAGGACAGTCTCCCTCACACTGACCCTCGCTCCCAGGACAGTCTCCCTCACACTGACCCTCGTTCCCAGGACAGTGTACCTCACACGGACCCTCGTTCCCAGGACAGTGTACCTCACACGGACCCTCGTTCCCAGGACAGTGTCCCTCACACGGACCCTCGTTCCCAGGACAGTGTCCCTCACACGGACCCTCGTTCCCAGGACAGTGTCCCTCACACTGACCCTCGCTCCCAGGACAGTGTCCCTCACACTGACCCTCGCTCCCAGGACAGTGTCCCTCACACGGACCCCCGTTCCCAGGACAGTGTCCCTCACACTGACCCTCGTTCCCAGGACAGTGTCCCTCACACTGACCCTCGTTCCCAGGACAGTGTCCCTCACACTGACCCTCGTTCCCAGGACAGTGTCCCTCACACGGACCCTCGTTCCCAGGACAGTATCCCTCACACTGACCCTCGCTCCCAGGACAGTCTCCCTCACACTGACCCTCGTTCCCAGGACAGTGTCCCTCACACTGACCCTCGTTCCCAGGACAGTGTCCCTCACACTGACCCTCGCTCCCAGGACAGTGTCCCTCACACTGACCCTCGTTCCCAGGACAGTGTCCCTCACACTGACCCTCGCTCCCAGGACAGTGTCCCTCACACTGACCCTCGCTCCCAGGACAGTGTCCCTCACACGGACCCTCGCTCCCAGGACAGTGTCCCTCACACGGACCCCCGTTCCCAGGACAGTGTCCCTCACACGGACCCTCGTTCACAGGACAGTCTCCCTCACACTGACCCTCGTTCCCAGGACAGTGTCCCTCACACTGACCCTCGTTCCCAGGACAGTCTCCCTCACACTGACCCTCGTTCCCAGGACAGTCTCCCTCACACTGACCATCGTTCCCAGGACAGTCTCCCTCACACGGACCCTCGTTCCCAGGACAGTCTCCCTCACACGGACCCTCGTTCCCAGGACAGTGTCCCTCACACGGACCCTCGCTCCCAGGACAGTGTCCCTCACACGGACCCTCGCTCCCAGGACAGTCTCCCTCACACTGACCCTCGTTCCCAGGACAGTGTCCCTCACACTGACCCTCGCTCCCAGGACAGTCTCCCTCACACTGACCCTCGTTCCCAGGACAGTGTCCCTCACACTGACCCTCGTTCCCAGGACAGTGTCCCTCACACGGACCCTCGTTCCCAGGACGGTGTCCCTCACACGGACCCTCGTTCCCAGGACAGTGTCCCTCACACTGACCCTCGTTCCCAGGACAGTGTCCCTCACACGGACCCTCGTTCCCAGGACAGTGTCCCTCACACTGACCCTCGTTCCCAGGACAGTGTCCCTCACACTGACCCTCGCTCCCAGGACAGTGTCCCTCACACGGACCCTCGCTACCAGGACAGTGTCCCTCACACGGACCCTCGCTACCAGGACAGTGTCCCTCACACTGACCCTCGCTCCCAGGACAGTCTCCCTCACACGGACCCTCGTTCCCAGGACAGTGTCCCTCACACTGACCCTCGTTCCCAGGACAGTGTCCCTCACACGGACCCTCGTTCCCAGGACAGTCTCCCTCACACGGACCCTCGTTCCCAGGACAGTGTCCCTCACACGGACCCTCGTTCACAGGACAGTGTCCCTCACACGGACCCTCGTTCCCAGGACAGTGTCCCTCACACGGACCCTCGTTCCCAGGACAGTGTCCCTCACACTGACCCTCGTTCCCAGGACAGTGTCCCTCACACTGACCCTCGTTCCCAGGACAGTGTCCCTCACACGGACCCTCGTTCCCAGGACAGTGTCCCTCACACTGACCCTCGTTCCCAGGACAGTGTCCCTCACACTGACCCTCGTTCCCAGGACAGTGTCACTCACACTGACCCTCGTTCCCAGGACAGTGTCCCTCACACGGACCCTCGTTCCCAGGACAGTGTCCCTCACACGGACCCTCGTTCCCAGGACAGTGTCCCTCACACGGACCCTCGCTCCCAGGACAGTGTCCCTCACACGGACCCTCGCTCCCAGGACAGTGTCCCTCACACTGATCCTCGTTCCCAGGACAGTGTCCCTCACACGGGCCCTCGTTCCCAGGACAGTGTCCCTCACACGGACCCTCGCTACCAGGACAGTGTCCCTCACACTGACCCTCGCTCCCAGGACAGTGTCCCTCACACGGACCCCCGTTCCCAGGACAGTGTCCCTCACACTGACCCTCGTTCCCAGGACAGTGTCCCCCACACGGACCCTCGTTCCCAGGACAGTGTCCCTCACACTGACCCTCGTTCCCAGGACAGTGTCCCTCACACTGACCCTCGTTCCCAGGACAGTCTCCCTCACACTGACCCTCGTTCCCAGGACAGTCTCCCTCACACTGACCATCACTCCCAGGACAGTCTCCCTCACACTGACCCTCGTTCCGAGGACAGTGTCCCTCACACGGACCCTCGTTCCCAGGACAGTCTCCCTCACACTGACCCTCGCTCCCAGGACAGTCTCCCTCACACTGACCCTCGTTCCCAGGACAGTGTCCCTCACACGGACCCTCGTTCCCAGGACAGTGTCCCTCACACGGACCCTCGCTCCCAGGACATTCTCCCTCACACGGACCCTCGCTCCCAGGACAGTGTCCCTCACACTGACCCTCGCTCCCAGGACAGTGTCCCTCACACTGACCCTCGTTCCCAGGACAGTGTCCCTCACACGGACCCTCGCTCCCAGGACAGTGTCCCTCACACTGACCATCGTTCCCAGGACAGTGTCCCTCACACGGACCCTCGTTCCCAGGACAGTCTCCCTCACACTGACCCTCGTTCCCAGGACAGTGTCCCTCACACTGACCCTCGTTCCCAGGACAGTGTCCCTCACACGGACCCTCGTTCCCAGGACAGTCTCCCTCACACTGACCCTCGTTCCCAGGACAGTGTCCCTCACACTGACCCTCGCTCCTAGGACAGTGTCCCTCACACTGACCCTCGCTCCCAGGACAGTGTCCCTCACACTGACCCTCGCTCCCAGGACAGTCTCCCTCACACTGACCCTCGTTCCCAGGACAGTGTCCCTCACACGGACCCTCGTTCCCAGGACTGTCTCCCTCACACTGACCCTCGCTCCTAGGACAGTGTCCCTCACACTGACCCTCGCTCCCAGGACAGTGTCCCTCACACTGACCCTCGCTCCCAGGACAGTGTCCCTCACACTGACCCTCGTTCCCAGGACAGTGTCCCTCACACGGACCCTCGTTCCCAGGACAGTGTCCCTCACACGGACCCTCGTTCCCAGGACAGTGTCCCTCACACGGACCCTCGCTCCCAGGACATTCTCCCTCACACGGACCCTCGCTCCCAGGACAGTGTCCCTCACACTGACCCTCGCTCCCAGGACAGTCTCCCTCACACTGACCCTCGTTCCCAGGACAGTGTCCCTCACACGGACCCTCGCTCCCAGGACAGTGTCCCTCACACTGACCATCGTTCCCAGGACAGTGTCCCTCACACGGACCCTCGTTCCCAGGACAGTGTCCCTCACACGGACCCTCGTTCCCAGGACAGTCTCCCTCACACGGACCCTCGTTCCCAGGACAGTCTCCCTCACACGGACCCTCGTTCCCAGGACAGTGTCCCTCACACGGACCCTCGTTCCCAAGACAGTGTCCCTCACACTGACCCTCGTTCCCAGGACAGTGTCCCTCACACTGACCCTCGTTCCCAGGACAGTCTCCCTCACACTGACCCTCGTTCCCAGGACAGTCTCCCTCACACTGACGCTCGTTCCCAGGACAGTGTCCCTCACACTGACCCTCGTTCCCAGGACAGTCTCCCTCACACTGACCCTCGTTCCCAGGACAGTCTCCCTCACACTGACCCTCGTTCCCAGGACAGTGTCCCTCACACTGACCCTCGTTCCCAGGACAGTGTCCCTCACACGGACCCTCGTTCCCAGGACAGTGTCCCTCACACGGACCCTCGTTCCCAGGACAGTGTCCCTCACACGGACCCTCGCTCCCAGGACAGTGTCCTTCACACTGACCCTCGTTCCCAGGACAGTGTCCCTCACACGGACCCTCGCTCCCAGGACAGTGTCCCTCACACGGACCCTCGTTCCCAGGACAGTGTCCCTCACACTGACCCTCGTTCCCAGGACAGTGTCCCTCACACTGACCCTCGTTCCCAGGACAGTGTCCCTCACACGGACCCTCGTTCCCAGGACAGTCTCCCTCACACTGACCCTCGTTCCCAGGACAGTGTCCCTCACACTGACCCTCGCTCCTAGGACAGTGTCCCTCACACTGACCCTCGCTCCCAGGACAGTGTCCCTCACACTGACCCTCGCTCCCAGGACAGTCTCCCTCACACTGACCCTCGTTCCCAGGACAGTGTCCCTCACACGGACCCTCGTTCCCAGGACTGTCTCCCTCACACTGACCCTCGCTCCTAGGACAGTGTCCCTCACACTGACCCTCGCTCCCAGGACAGTGTCCCTCACACTGACCCTCGCTCCCAGGACAGTGTCCCTCACACTGACCCTCGTTCCCAGGACAGTGTCCCTCACACGGACCCTCGTTCCCAGGACAGTGTCCCTCACACGGACCCTCGTTCCCAGGACAGTGTCCCTCACACGGACCCTCGCTCCCAGGACTGTCTCCCTCACACTGACCCTCGCTCCCAGGACAGTGTCCCTCACACTGACCCTCGCTCCCAGGACAGTGTCCCTCACACTGACCCTCGCTCCCAGGACAGTGTCCCTCACACTGACCCTCGTTCCCAGGACAGTGTCCCTCACACGGACCCTCGTTCCCAGGACAGTGTCCCTCACACGGACCCTCGTTCCCAGGACAGTGTCCCTCACACGGACCCTCGCTCCCAGGACATTCTCCCTCACACGGACCCTCGCTCCCAGGACAGTGTCCCTCACACTGACCCTCGCTCCCAGGACAGTCTCCCTCACACTGACCCTCGTTCCCAGGACAGTGTCCCTCACACGGACCCTCGCTCCCAGGACAGTGTCCCTCACACTGACCATCGTTCCCAGGACAGTGTCCCTCACACGGACCCTCGTTCCCAGGACAGTGTCCCTCACACGGACCCTCGTTCCCAGGACAGTCTCCCTCACACGGACCCTCGTTCCCAGGACAGTCTCCCTCACACGGACCCTCGTTCCCAGGACAGTGTCCCTCACACGGACCCTCGTTCCCAAGACAGTGTCCCTCACACTGACCCTCGTTCCCAGGACAGTGTCCCTCACACTGACCCTCGTTCCCAGGACAGTCTCCCTCACACTGACCCTCGTTCCCAGGACAGTCTCCCTCACACTGACGCTCGTTCCCAGGACAGTGTCCCTCACACTGACCCTCGTTCCCAGGACAGTGTCCCTCACACTGACCCTCGTTCCCAGGACAGTCTCCCTCACACTGACCCTCGTTCCCAGGACAGTGTCCCTCACACTGACCCTCGTTCCCAGGACAGTGTCCCTCACACGGACCCTCGTTCCCAGGACAGTGTCCCTCACACGGACCCTCGTTCCCAGGACAGTGTCCCTCACACGGACCCTCGCTCCCAGGACAGTGTCCCTCACACTGACCCTCGTTCCCAGGACAGTGTCCCTCACACGGACCCTCGTTCCCAGGACAGTGTCCCTCACACGGACCCTCGTTCCCAGGACAGTGTCCCTCACACTGACCCTCGCTCCCAGGACAGTCTCCCTCACACGGACCCTCGTTCCCAGGACAGTGTCCCTCACACTGACCCTCGTTCCCAGGACAGTCTCCCTCACACGGACCCTCGTTCCCAGGACAGTCTCCCTCACACGGACCCTCGTTCCCAGGACAGTGACCCTCACACGGACCCTCGCTCCCAGGACAGTGTCCCTCACACTGACCCTCGCTCCCAGGACAGTGACCCTCACACGGACCCTCGTTCCCAGGACAGTCTCCCTCACACTGACCCTCGCTCCCTGGACAGTGTCCCTCACACTGACCCTCACTCCCAGGACAGTGTCCCTCACACTGACCCTCGCTCCCAGGACAGTGTCCCTCACACTGACCCTCGTTCCCAGGACAGTGTCCCTCACACGGACCCTCGTTCAAAGGACAGTGTCCCTCACACGGACCCTCGTTCCCAGGACAGTGTCCCTCACACTGACCCTCGTTCCCAGGACAGTCTCCCTCACACGGACCCTCGTTCCCAGGACAGTCTCCCTCACACGGACCCTCGTTCCCAGGACAGTGACCCTCACACGGACCCTCGCTCCCAGGACAGTGTCCCTCACACTGACCCTCGCTCCCAGGACAGTGACCCTCACACGGACCCTCGTTCCCAGGACAGTCTCCCTCACACTGACCCTCGCTCCCTGGACAGTGTCCCTCACACTGACCCTCACTCCCAGGACAGTGTCCCTCACACTGACCCTCGCTCCCAGGACAGTGTCCCTCACACTGACCCTCGTTCCCAGGACAGTGTCCCTCACACGGACCCTCGTTCAAAGGACAGTGTCCCTCACACGGACCCTCGTTCCCAGGACAGTGTCCCTCACACGGACCCTCGCTCCCAGGACAGTGACCCTCACACTGACCCTCGCTCCCAGGACAGTGTCCCTCACACGGACCCTCGCTCCCAGGACAGTGTCCCTCACACTGACCCTCGTTCCCAGGACAGTGTCCCTCACACTGACCCTCGTTCCCAGGACAGTGTCCCTCACACTGACCCTCGTTCCCAGGACAGTGTCCCTCACACGGACCCTCGTTCCCAGGACAGTATCCCTCACACTGACCCTCGTTCCCAGGACAGTGTCCCTCACACTGACCCTCGTTCCCAGGACAGTGTCCCTCACACTGACCCTCGTTCCCAGGACAGTGTCCCTCACACTGACCCTCGCTCCCAGGACAGTGTCCCTCACACTGACCCTCGCTCCCAGGACAGTGTCCCTCACACTGACCCTCGCTCCCAGGACAGTGTCCCTCACACGGACCCCCGTTCCCAGGACAGTGTCCCTCACACTGACCCTCGTTCCCAGGACAGTGTCCCTCACACTGACCCTCGTTCCCAGGACAGTGTCCCTCACACTGACCCTCGTTCCCAGGACAGTGTCCCTCACACGGACCCTCGCTCCCAGGACAGTGACCCTCACACTGACCCTCGCTCCCAGGACAGTGTCCCTCACACTGACCCTCGCTCCCAGGACAGTGTCCCTCACACTGACCCTCGTTCCCAGGACAGTGTCCCTCACACTGACCCTCGTTCCCAGGACAGTGTCCCTCACACGGACCCTCGTTCCCAGGACAGTATCCCTCACACTGACCCTCGCTCCCAGGACAGTGTCCCTCACACTGACCCTCGTTCCCAGGACAGTGTCCCTCACACTGACCCTCGTTCCCAGGACAGTGTCCCTCACACTGACCCTCGCTCCCAGGACAGTGTCCCTCACACTGACCCTCGTTCCCAGGACAGTGTCCCTCACACTGACCCTCGCTCCCAGGACAGTGTCCCTCACACTGACCCTCGCTCCCAGGACAGTGTCCCTCACACGGACCCCCGTTCCCAGGACAGTGTCCCTCACACGGACCCTCGTTCACAGGACAGTCTCCCTCACACTGACCCTCGTTCCCAGGACAGTGTCCCTCACACTGACCCTCGTTCCCAGGACAGTCTCCCTCACACTGACCCTCGTTCCCAGGACAGTCTCCCTCACACTGACCCTCGTTCCCAGGACAGTCTCCCTCACACTGACCATCGTTCCCAGGACAGTCTCCCTCACACGGACCCTCGTTCCCAGGACAGTCTCCCTCACACGGACCCTCGTTCCCAGGACAGTGTCCCTCACACGGACCCTCGCTCCCAGGACAGTGTCCCTCACACGGACCCTCGCTCCCAGGACAGTCTCCCTCACACTGACCCTCGTTCCCAGGACAGTGTCCCTCACACTGACCCTCGCTCCCAGGACAGTCTCCCTCACACTGACCCTCGTTCCCAGGACAGTGTCCCACACACTGACCCTCGTTCCCAGGACAGTGTCCCTCACACGGACCCTCGTTCCCAGGACGGTGTCCCTCACACGGACCCTCGTTCCCAGGACAGTGTCCCTCACACTGACCCTCGTTCCCAGGACAGTGTCCCTCACACTGACCCTCGTTCCCAGGACAGTGTCCCTCACACGGACCCTCGTTCCCAGGACAGTGTCCCTCACACTGACCCTCGTTCCCAGGACAGTGTCCCTCACACTGACCCTCGCTCCCAGGACAGTGTCCCTCACACGGACCCTCGCTACCAGGACAGTGTCCCTCACACGGACCCTCGCTACCAGGACAGTGTCCCTCACACTGACCCTCGCTCCCAGGACAGTCTCCCTCACACGGACCCTCGTTCCCAGGACAGTGTCCCTCACACTGACCCTCGTTCCCAGGACAGTGTCCCTCACACGGACCCTCGTTCCCAGGACAGTCTCCCTCACACGGACCCTCGTTCCCAGGACAGTGTCCCTCACACGGACCCTCGTTCCCAGGACAGTGTCCCTCACACGGACCCTCGTTCCCAGGACAGTGTCCCTCACACGGACCCTCGTTCCCAGGACAGTGTCCCTCACACTGACCCTCGTTCCCAGGACAGTGTCCCTCACACTGACCCTCGTTCCCAGGACAGTGTCCCTCACACGGACCCTCGTTCCCAGGACAGTGTCCCTCACACTGACCCTCGTTCCCAGGACAGTGTCCCTCACACTGACCCTCGTTCCCAGGACAGTGTCACTCACACTGACCCTCGTTCCCAGGACAGTGTCCCTCACACGGACCCTCGTTCCCAGGACAGTGTCCCTCACACGGACCCTCGTTCCCAGGACAGTGTCCCTCACACGGACCCTCGTTCCCAGGACAGTGTCCCTCACACGGACCCTCGCTCCCAGGACAGTGTCCCTCACACTGATCCTCGTTCCCAGGACAGTGTCCCTCACACGGGCCCTCGTTCCCAGGACAGTGTCCCTCACACGGACCCTCGCTACCAGGACAGTGTCCCTCACACGGACCCTCGCTCCCAGGACAGTGTCCCTCACACTGATCCTCGTTCCCAGGACAGTGTCCCTCACACGGGCCCTCGTTCCCAGGACAGTGTCCCTCACACGGACCCTCGCTACCAGGACAGTGTCCCTCACACTGACCCTCGCTCCCAGGACAGTGTCCCTCACACTGACCCTCGTTCCCAGGACAGTGTCCCACACACTGACCCTCGTTCCCAGGACAGTGTCCCTCACACGGACCCTCGTTCCCAGGACGGTGTCCCTCACACGGACCCTCGTTCCCAGGACAGTGTCCCTCACACTGACCCTCGTTCCCAGGACAGTGTCCCTCACACTGACCCTCGTTCCCAGGACAGTGTCCCTCACACGGACCCTCGTTCCCAGGACAGTGTCCCTCACACTGACCCTCGTTCCCAGGACAGTGTCCCTCACACTGACCCTCGCTCCCAGGACAGTGTCCCTCACACGGACCCTCGCTACCAGGACAGTGTCCCTCACACGGACCCTCGCTACCAGGACAGTGTCCCTCACACTGACCCTCGCTCCCAGGACAGTCTCCCTCACACGGACCCTCGTTCCCAGGACAGTGTCCCTCACACTGACCCTCGTTCCCAGGACAGTGTCCCTCACACGGACCCTCGTTCCCAGGACAGTCTCCCTCACACGGACCCTCGTTCCCAGGACAGTGTCCCTCACACGGACCCTCGTTCCCAGGACAGTGTCCCTCACACGGACCCTCGTTCCCAGGACAGTGTCCCTCACACGGACCCTCGTTCCCAGGACAGTGTCCCTCACACTGACCCTCGTTCCCAGGACAGTGTCCCTCACACTGACCCTCGTTCCCAGGACAGTGTCCCTCACACGGACCCTCGTTCCCAGGACAGTGTCCCTCACACTGACCCTCGTTCCCAGGACAGTGTCCCTCACACTGACCCTCGTTCCCAGGACAGTGTCACTCACACTGACCCTCGTTCCCAGGACAGTGTCCCTCACACGGACCCTCGTTCCCAGGACAGTGTCCCTCACACGGACCCTCGTTCCCAGGACAGTGTCCCTCACACGGACCCTCGTTCCCAGGACAGTGTCCCTCACACGGACCCTCGCTCCCAGGACAGTGTCCCTCACACTGATCCTCGTTCCCAGGACAGTGTCCCTCACACGGGCCCTCGTTCCCAGGACAGTGTCCCTCACACGGACCCTCGCTACCAGGACAGTGTCCCTCACACTGACCCTCGCTCCCAGGACAGTGTCCCTCACACGGACCCCCGTTCCCAGGACAGTGTCCCTCACACTGACCCTCGTTCCCAGGACAGTGTCCCCCACACGGACCCTCGTTCCCAGGACAGTGTCCCTCACACTGACCCTCGTTCCCAGGACAGTCTCCCTCACACTGACCCTCGTTCCCAGGACAGTCTCCCTCACACTGACCATCACTCCCAGGACAGTCTCCCTCACACTGACCCTCGTTCCGAGGACAATGTCCCTCACACGGACCCTCGTTCCCAGGACAGTCTCCCTCACACTGACCCTCGCTCCCAGGACAGTCTCCCTCACACTGACCCTCGTTCCCAGGACAGTGTACCTCACACGGACCCTCGTTCCCAGGACAGTGTACCTCACACGGACCCTCGTTCCCAGGACAGTGTCCCTCACACGGACCCTCGTTCCCAGGACAGTGTCCCTCACACGGACCCTCGTTCCCAGGACAGTGTCCCTCACACTGACCCACGCTCCCAGGACAGTGTCCCTCACACTGACCCTCGCTCCCAGGACAGTGTCCCTCACACGGACCCCCGTTCCCAGGACAGTGTCCCTCACACTGACCCTCGTTCCCAGGACAGTGTCCCTCACACTGACCCTCGTTCCCAGGACAGTCTCCCTCACACTGACCCTCGTTCCCAGGACAGTCTCCCTCACACTGACCCTCGTTCCCAGGACAGTCTCCCTCACACTGACCATCACTCCCAGGACAGTCTCCCTCACACTGACCCTCGTTCCCAGGACAGTCTCCCTCACACGGACCCTCGTTCCCAGGACAGTCTCCCTCACACTGACCCTCGTTCCCAGGACAGTGTCCCTCACACGGACCCTCGTTCCCAGGACTGTCTCCCTCACACGGACCCTCGTTCCCAGGACAGTGTCCCTCACACGGACCCTCGTTCCCAGGACAGTGTCCCTCACACGGACCCTCGCTCCCAGGACATTCTCCCTCACACGGACCCTCGCTCCCAGGACAGTGTCCCTCACACTGACCCTCGCTCCCAGGACAGTGTCCCTCACACTGACCCTCGTTCCCAGGACAGTGTCCCTCACACGGACCCTCGCTCCCAGGACAGTGTCCCTCACACTGACCATCGTTCCCAGGACAGTGTCCCTCACACGGACCCTCGTTCCCAGGACAGTGTCCCTCACACGGACCCTCGTTCCCAGGACAGTGTCCCTCACACGGACCCTCGTTCCCAGGACAGTGTCCCTCACACGGACCCTCGTTCCCAGGACAGTGTCCCCCACACGGACCCTCGTTCCCAAGACAGTGTCCCTCACACTGACCCTCGTTCCCAGGACAGTGTCCCTCACACTGACCCTCGTTCCCAGGACAGTGTCCCTCACACTGACCCTCGTTCCCAGGACAGTCTCCCTCACACTGACGCTCGTTCCCAGGACAGTCTCCCTCACACTGACCCTCGTTCCCAGGACAGTCTCCCTCACACTGACCCTCGCTCCCAGGACAGTGTCCCTCACACTGACCCTCGCTCCCAGGACAGTGTCCCTCACACTGACCCTCGTTCCCAGGACAGTCTCCCTCACACTGACCCTCGCTCCCAGGACAGTGTCCCTCACACGGACCCTCGTTCCCAGGACAGTCTCCCTCACACTGACCCTCGTTCCCAGGACAGTGTCCCTCACACTGACCCTCGTTCCCAGGACAGTGTCCCTCACACGGACCCTCGTTCCCAGGACAGTCTCCCTCACACTGACCCTCGTTCCCAGGACAGTGTCCCTCACACTGACCCTCGCTCCTAGGACAGTGTCCCTCACACTGACCCTCGCTCCCAGGACAGTGTCCCTCACACTGACCCTCGCTCCCAGGACAGTCTCCCTCACACTGACCCTCGTTCCCAGGACAGTGTCCCTCACACGGACCCTCGTTCCCAGGACTGTCTCCCTCACACTGACCCTCGCTCCTAGGACAGTGTCCCTCACACTGACCCTCGCTCCCAGGACAGTGTCCCTCACACTGACCCTCGCTCCCAGGACAGTGTCCCTCACACTGACCCTCGTTCCCAGGACAGTGTCCCTCACACGGACCCTCGTTCCCAGGACAGTGTCCCTCACACGGACCCTCGTTCCCAGGACAGTGTCCCTCACACGGACCCTCGCTCCCAGGACATTCTCCCTCACACGGACCCTCGCTCCCAGGACAGTGTCCCTCACACTGACCCTCGCTCCCAGGACAGTCTCCCTCACACTGACCCTCGTTCCCAGGACAGTGTCCCTCACACGGACCCTCGCTCCCAGGACAGTGTCCCTCACACTGACCCTCGTTCCCAGGACAGTGTCCCTCACACGGACCCTCGTTCCCAAGACAGTGTCCCTCACACTGACCCTCGTTCCCAGGATAGTGTCCCTCACACTGACCCTCGTTCCCAGGACAGTCTCCCTCACACTGACGCTCGTTCCCAGGACAGTCTCCCTCACACTGACGCTCGTTCCCAGGACAGTGTCCCTCACACTGACCCTCGTTCCCAGGACAGTCTCCCTCACACTGACCCTCGTTCCCAGGACAGTCTCCCTCACACTGACCCTCGCTCCCAGGACAGTGTCCCTCACACTGACCCTCGTTCCCAGGACAGTGTCCCTCACACGGACCCTCGTTCCCAGGACAGTGTCCCTCACACTGACCCTCGTTCCCAGGACAGTGTCCCTCACACGGACCCTCGTTCCCAGGACAGTGTCCCTCACACGGACCCTCGTTCCCAGGACAGTGTCCCTCACACTGACCCTCGTTCCCAGGACAGTGTCCCTCACACGGACCCTCGTTCCCAGGACAGTGTCCCTCACACGGACCCTCGTTCCCAGGACAGTGTCCCTCACACTGATCCTCGTTCCCAGGACAGTGTCCCTCACACGGACCCTCGTTCCCAGGACAGTGTCCCTCACACGGACCCTCGCTCCCAGGACAGTGACCCTCACACTGACCCTCGCTCCCAGGACAGTGACCCTCACACTGACCCTCGCTCCCAGGACAGTGTCCCTCACACTGACCCTCGCTCCCAGGACAGTGTCCCTCACACTGACCCTCGTTCCCAGGACAGTGTCCCTCACACTGACCCTCGTTCCCAGGACAGTGTCCCTCACACTGACCCTCGCTCCCAGGACAGTCTCCCTCACACTGACCCTCGTTCCCAGGACAGTGTACCTCACACGGACCCTCGTTCCCAGGACAGTGTACCTCACACGGACCCTCGTTCCCAGGACAGTGTCCCTCACACGGACCCTCGTTCCCAGGACAGTGTCCCTCACACGGACCCTCGTTCCCAGGACAGTGTCCCTCACACGGACCCTCGTTCCCAGGACAGTGTCCCTCACACTGACCCTCGCTCCCAGGACAGTGTCCCTCACACTGACCCTCGCTCCCAGGACAGTGTCCCTCACACGGACCCCCGTTCCCAGGACAGTGTCCCTCACACTGACCCTCGTTCCCAAGACAGTGTCCCTCACACTGACCCTCGTTCCCAGGATAGTGTCCCTCACACTGACCCTCGTTCCCAGGACAGTCTCCCTCACACTGACGCTCGTTCCCAGGACAGTGTCCCTCACACTGACCCTCGTTCCCAGGACAGTCTCCCTCACACTGACCCTCGTTCCCAGGACAGTCTCCCTCACACTGACCCTCGTTCCCAGGACAGTGTCCCTCACACTGACCCTCGTTCCCAGGACAGTGTCCCTCACACTGACCCTCGTTCCCAGGACAGTGTCCCTCACACGGACCCTCGTTCCCAGGACAGTGTCCCTCACACGGACCCTCGTTCCCAGGACAGTGTCCCTCACACGGACCCTCGTTCCCAGGACAGTGTCCCTCACACTGACCCTCGTTCCCAGGACAGTGTCCCTCACACGGACCCTCGCTCCCAGGACAGTGTCCCTCACACGGACCCTCGTTCCCAGGACAGTGTCCCTCACACGGACCCTCGTGCCCAGGACAGTGTCCCTCACACGGACCCTCGTGCCCAGGACAGTGTCCCTCACACGGACCCTCGTTCCCAGGACAGTCTCCCTCACACGGACCCTCGCTCCCATGACAGTCTCCCTCACACTGACCCTCGCTCCCAGGACAGTCTCCCTCACACTGACCCTCGTTCCCAGGACAGTCTCCCTCACACTGACCCTCGTTCCCAGGACAGTGTCCCTCACACGGACCCTCGTTCCCAGGACAGTGTCCCTCACACTGACCCTCGTTCCCAGGACAGTGTCCCTCACACTGACCCTCGTTCCCAGGACAGTGTCCCTCACACTGATCCTCGTTCCCAGGACAGTGTCCCTCACACGGACCCTCGTTCCCAGGACAGTGGCCCTCACACGGACCCTCGCTCCCAGGACAGTGACCCTCACACTGACCCTCGCTCCCAGGACAGTGACCCTCACACTGACCCTCGCTCCCAGGACAGTGTCCCTCACACTGACCCTCGCTCCCAGGACAGTGTCCCTCACACTGACCCTCGTTCCCAGGACAGTGTCCCTCACACTGACCCTCGTTCCCAGGACAGTGTCCCTCACACGGACCCTCGTTCCCAGGACAGTATCCCTCACACTGACCCTCGCTCCCAGGACAGTGTCCCTCACACTGACCCTCGCTCCCAGGACAGTGTCCCTCACACTGACCCTCGCTCCCAGGACAGTGTCCCTCACACTGACCCTCGTTCCCAGGACAGTGTCCCTCACACTGACCCTCGTTCCCAGGACAGTGTCCCTCACACTGACCCTCGTTCCCAGGACAGTCTCCCTCACACTGACCCTCGTTCCCAGGACAGTCTCCCTCACACTGACCATCACTCCCAGGACAGTCTCCCTCACACTGACCCTCGTTCCCAGGACAGTGTCCCTCACACGGACCCTCGTTCCCAGGACAGTCTCCCTCACACTGACCCTCGCTCCCAGGACAGTCTCCCTCACACTGACCCTCGTTCCCAGGACAGTGTACCTCACACGGACCCTCGTTCCCAGGACAGTGTCCCTCACACGGACCCTCGTTCCCAGGACAGTGTCCCTCACACGGACCCTCGTTCCCAGGACAGTGTCCCTCAATCGGACCCTCGTTCCCAGGACAGTGTCCCTCACACTGACCCTCGCTCCCAGGACAGTGTCCCTCACACTGACCCTCGCTCCCAGGACAGTGTCCCTCACACGGACCCCCGTTCCCAGGACAGTGTCCCTCACACTGACCCTCGTTCCCAGGACAGTGTCCCTCACACTGACCCTCGTTCCCAGGACAGTGTCCCTCACACTGACCCTCGTTCCCAGGACAGTCTCCCTCACACTGACCCTCGTTCCCAGGACAGTCTCCCTCACACTGACCATCACTCCCAGGACAGTCTCCCTCACACTGACCCTCGTTCCCAGGACAGTCTCCCTCACACGGACCCTCGTTCCCAGGACAGTCTCCCTCACACTGACCCTCGTTCCCAGGACAGTGTCCCTCACACGGACCCTCGTTCCCAGGACTGTCTCCCTCACACGGACCCTCGCTCCTAGGACAGTGTCCCTCACACTGACCCTCGCTCCCAGGACAGTGTCCCTCACACTGACCCTCGCTCCCAGGACAGTGTCCCTCACACTGACCCTCGTTCCCAGGACAGTGTCCCACACACTGACCCTCGCTCCCAGGACAGTGTCCCACACACTGACCCTCGTTCCCAGGACAGTGTCCCTCACACGGACCCTCGTTCCCAGGACAGTGTCCCTCACACGGACCCTCGTTCCCAGGACAGTGTCCCTCACACGGACCCTCGTTCCCAGGACAGTGTCCCTCACACGGACCCTCGCTCCCAGGACATTCTCCCTCACACGGACCCTCGCTCCCAGGACAGTGTCCCTCACACTGACCCTCGCTCCCAGGACAGTCTCCCTCACACTGACCCTCGTTCCCAGGACAGTGTCCCTCACACGGACCCTCGCTCCCAGGACAGTGTCCCTCACACTGACCATCGTTCCCAGGACAGTGTCCCTCACACGGACCCTCGTTCCCAGGACAGTGTCCCTCACACGGACCCTCGTTCCCAGGACAGTGTCCCTCACACGGACCCTCGTTCCCAGGACAGTGTCCCTCACACTGACCCTCGCTCCTAGGACAGTGTCCCTCACACTGACCCTCGCTCCCAGGACAGTGTCCCTCACACTGACCCTCGCTCCCAGGACAGTCTCCCTCACACTGACCCTCGTTCCCAGGACAGTGTCCCTCACACGGACCCTCGTTCCCAGGACTGTCTCCCTCACACTGACCCTCGCTCCTAGGACAGTGTCCCTCACACTGACCCTCGCTCCCAGGACAGTGTCCCTCACACTGACCCTCGCTCCCAGGACAGTGACCCTCACACTGACCCTCGCTCCCAGGACAGTGTCCCTCACACTGACCCTCGTTCCCAGGACAGTGTCCCTCACACGGACCCTCGTTCCCAGGACAGTGTCCCTCACACGGACCCTCGTTCCCAGGACAGTGTCCCTCACACGGACCCTCGCTCCCAGGACATTCTCCCTCACACGGACCCTCGCTCCCAGGACAGTGTCCCTCACACTGACCCTCGCTCCCAGGACAGTCTCCCTCACACTGACCCTCGTTCCCAGGACAGTGTCCCTCACACGGACCCTCGCTCCCAGGACAGTGTCCCTCACACTGACCCTCGTTCCCAGGACAGTGTCCCTCACACGGACCCTCGTTCCCAGGACAGTGTCCCTCACACTGACCCTCGTTCCCAGGACAGTGTCCCTCACACGGACCCTCGTTCCCAGGACAGTGTCCCTCACACGGACCCTCGCTCCCAGGACAGTGTCCCTCACACGGACCCTCGTTCCCAGGACAGTGTCCCTCACACGGACCCTCGTGCCCAGGACAGTGTCCCTCACACGGACCCTCGTGCCCAGGACAGTGTCCCTCACACGGACCCTCGTTCCCAGGACAGTCTCCCTCACACGGACCCTCGCTCCCATGACAGTCTCCCTCACACTGACCCTCGCTCCCAGGACAGTCTCCCTCACACTGACCCTCGTTCCCAGGACAGTCTCCCTCACACTGACCCTCGTTCCCAGGACAGTGTCCCTCACACGGACCCTCGTTCCCAGGACAGTGTCCCTCACACTGACCCTCGTTCCCAGGACAGTGTCCCTCACACTGACCCTCGTTCCCAGGACAGTGTCCCTCACACTGATCCTCGTTCCCAGGACAGTGTCCCTCACACGGACCCTCGTTCCCAGGACAGTGGCCCTCACACGGACCCTCGCTCCCAGGACAGTGACCCTCACACTGACCCTCGCTCCCAGGACAGTGACCCTCACACTGACCCTCGCTCCCAGGACAGTGTCCCTCACACTGACCCTCGCTCCCAGGACAGTGTCCCTCACACTGACCCTCGTTCCCAGGACAGTGTCCCTCACACTGACCCTCGTTCCCAGGACAGTGTCCCTCACACGGACCCTCGTTCCCAGGACAGTATCCCTCACACTGACCCTCGCTCCCAGGACAGTGTCCCTCACACTGACCCTCGCTCCCAGGACAGTGTCCCTCACACTGACCCTCGCTCCCAGGACAGTGTCCCTCACACTGACCCTCGTTCCCAGGACAGTGTCCCTCACACTGACCCTCGTTCCCAGGACAGTGTCCCTCACACTGACCCTCGTTCCCAGGACAGTCTCCCTCACACTGACCCTCGTTCCCAGGACAGTCTCCCTCACACTGACCATCACTCCCAGGACAGTCTCCCTCACACTGACCCTCGTTCCCAGGACAGTGTCCCTCACACGGACCCTCGTTCCCAGGACAGTCTCCCTCACACTGACCCTCGCTCCCAGGACAGTCTCCCTCACACTGACCCTCGTTCCCAGGACAGTGTACCTCACACGGACCCTCGTTCCCAGGACAGTGTCCCTCACACGGACCCTCGTTCCCAGGACAGTGTCCCTCACACGGACCCTCGTTCCCAGGACAGTGTCCCTCAATCGGACCCTCGTTCCCAGGACAGTGTCCCTCACACTGACCCTCGCTCCCAGGACAGTGTCCCTCACACTGACCCTCGCTCCCAGGACAGTGTCCCTCACACGGACCCCCGTTCCCAGGACAGTGTCCCTCACACTGACCCTCGTTCCCAGGACAGTGTCCCTCACACTGACCCTCGTTCCCAGGACAGTGTCCCTCACACTGACCCTCGTTCCCAGGACAGTCTCCCTCACACTGACCCTCGTTCCCAGGACAGTCTCCCTCACACTGACCATCACTCCCAGGACAGTCTCCCTCACACTGACCCTCGTTCCCAGGACAGTCTCCCTCACACGGACCCTCGTTCCCAGGACAGTCTCCCTCACACTGACCCTCGTTCCCAGGACAGTGTCCCTCACACGGACCCTCGTTCCCAGGACTGTCTCCCTCACACGGACCCTCGCTCCTAGGACAGTGTCCCTCACACTGACCCTCGCTCCCAGGACAGTGTCCCTCACACTGACCCTCGCTCCCAGGACAGTGTCCCTCACACTGACCCTCGTTCCCAGGACAGTGTCCCACACACTGACCCTCGCTCCCAGGACAGTGTCCCACACACTGACCCTCGTTCCCAGGACAGTGTCCCTCACACGGACCCTCGTTCCCAGGACAGTGTCCCTCACACGGACCCTCGTTCCCAGGACAGTGTCCCTCACACGGACCCTCGTTCCCAGGACAGTGTCCCTCACACGGACCCTCGCTCCCAGGACATTCTCCCTCACACGGACCCTCGCTCCCAGGACAGTGTCCCTCACACTGACCCTCGCTCCCAGGACAGTCTCCCTCACACTGACCCTCGTTCCCAGGACAGTGTCCCTCACACGGACCCTCGCTCCCAGGACAGTGTCCCTCACACTGACCATCGTTCCCAGGACAGTGTCCCTCACACGGACCCTCGTTCCCAGGACAGTGTCCCTCACACGGACCCTCGTTCCCAGGACAGTGTCCCTCACACGGACCCTCGTTCCCAGGACAGTGTCCCTCACACTGACCCTCGCTCCTAGGACAGTGTCCCTCACACTGACCCTCGCTCCCAGGACAGTGTCCCTCACACTGACCCTCGCTCCCAGGACAGTCTCCCTCACACTGACCCTCGTTCCCAGGACAGTGTCCCTCACACGGACCCTCGTTCCCAGGACTGTCTCCCTCACACTGACCCTCGCTCCTAGGACAGTGTCCCTCACACTGACCCTCGCTCCCAGGACAGTGTCCCTCACACTGACCCTCGCTCCCAGGACAGTGACCCTCACACTGACCCTCGCTCCCAGGACAGTGTCCCTCACACTGACCCTCGTTCCCAGGACAGTGTCCCTCACACGGACCCTCGTTCCCAGGACAGTGTCCCTCACACGGACCCTCGTTCCCAGGACAGTGTCCCTCACACGGACCCTCGCTCCCAGGACATTCTCCCTCACACGGACCCTCGCTCCCAGGACAGTGTCCCTCACACTGACCCTCGCTCCCAGGACAGTCTCCCTCACACTGACCCTCGTTCCCAGGACAGTGTCCCTCACACGGACCCTCGCTCCCAGGACAGTGTCCCTCACACTGACCCTCGTTCCCAGGACAGTGTCCCTCACACGGACCCTCGTTCCCAGGACAGTGTCCCTCACACTGACCCTCGTTCCCAGGACAGTGTCCCTCACACTGACCCTCGTTCCCAGGACAGTGTCCCTCACACGGACCCTCGCTCCCAGGACAGTGTCCCTCACACGGACCCTCGTTCCCAGGACAGTGTCCCTCACACGGACCCTCGTTCCCAGGACAGTGTCCCTCACACGGACCCTCGTGCCCAGGACAGTGTCCCTCACACGGACCCTCGTTCCCAGGACAGTCTCCCTCACACGGACCCTCGCTCCCAGGACAGTCTCCCTCACACGGACCCTCGCTCCCATGACAGTCTCCCTCACACTGACCCTCGCTCCCAGGACAGTCTCCCTCACACTGACCCTCGTTCCCAGGACAGTCTCCCTCACACGGACCCTCGTTCCCAGGACAGTGTCCCTCACACGGACCCTCGTTCCCAGGACAGTGTCCCTCACACTGACCCTCGTTCCCAGGACAGTGTCCCTCACACTGACCCTCGTTCCCAGGACAGTGTCCCTCACACTGATCCTCGTTCCCAGGACAGTGTCCCTCACACGGACCCTCGTTCCCAGGACAGTGGCCCTCACACGGACCCTCGCTCCCAGGACAGTGACCCTCACACTGACCCTCGCTCCCAGGACAGTGACCCTCACACTGACCCTCGCTCCCAGGACAGTGTCCCTCACACTGACCCTCGCTCCCAGGACAGTGTCCCTCACACTGACCCTCGTTCCCAGGACAGTGTCCCTCACACTGACCCTCGTTCCCAGGACAGTGTCCCTCACACGGACCCTCGTTCCCAGGACAGTATCCCTCACACTGACCCTCGCTCCCAGGACAGTGTCCCTCACACTGACCCTCGCTCCCAGGACAGTGTCCCTCACACTGACCCTCGCTCCCAGGACAGTGTCCCTCACACTGACCCTCGTTCCCAGGACAGTGTCCCTCACACTGACCCTCGTTCCCAGGACAGTGTCCCTCACACTGACCCTCGTTCCCAGGACAGTCTCCCTCACACTGACCCTCGTTCCCAGGACAGTCTCCCTCACACTGACCATCACTCCCAGGACAGTCTCCCTCACACTGACCCTCGTTCCCAGGACAGTGTCCCTCACACGGACCCTCGTTCCCAGGACAGTCTCCCTCACACTGACCCTCGCTCCCAGGACAGTCTCCCTCACACTGACCCTCGTTCCCAGGACAGTGTACCTCACACGGACCCTCGTTCCCAGGACAGTGTCCCTCACACGGACCCTCGTTCCCAGGACAGTGTCCCTCACACGGACCCTCGTTCCCAGGACTGTCTCCCTCAATCGGACCCTCGTTCCCAGGACAGTGTCCCTCACACTGACCCTCGCTCCCAGGACAGTGTCCCTCACACTGACCCTCGCTCCCAGGACAGTGTCCCTCACACGGACCCCCGTTCCCAGGACAGTGTCCCTCACACTGACCCTCGTTCCCAGGACAGTGTCCCTCACACTGACCCTCGTTCCCAGGACAGTGTCCCTCACACTGACCCTCGTTCCCAGGACAGTCTCCCTCACACTGACCCTCGTTCCCAGGACAGTCTCCCTCACACTGACCATCACTCCCAGGACAGTCTCCCTCACACTGACCCTCGTTCCCAGGACAGTCTCCCTCACACGGACCCTCGTTCCCAGGACAGTCTCCCTCACACTGACCCTCGTTCCCAGGACAGTGTCCCTCACACGGACCCTCGTTCCCAGGACTGTCTCCCTCACACGGACCCTCGCTCCTAGGACAGTGTCCCTCACACTGACCCTCGCTCCCAGGACAGTGTCCCTCACACTGACCCTCGCTCCCAGGACAGTGTCCCTCACACTGACCCTCGTTCCCAGGACAGTGTCCCACACACTGACCCTCGCTCCCAGGACAGTGTCCCACACACTGACCCTCGTTCCCAGGACAGTGTCCCTCACACGGACCCTCGTTCCCAGGACAGTGTCCCTCACACGGACCCTCGTTCCCAGGACAGTGTCCCTCACACGGACCCTCGTTCCCAGGACAGTGTCCCTCACACGGACCCTCGCTCCCAGGACATTCTCCCTCACACGGACCCTCGCTCCCAGGACAGTGTCCCTCACACTGACCCTCGCTCCCAGGACAGTCTCCCTCACACTGACCCTCGTTCCCAGGACAGTGTCCCTCACACGGACCCTCGCTCCCAGGACAGTGTCCCTCACACTGACCATCGTTCCCAGGACAGTGTCCCTCACACGGACCCTCGTTCCCAGGACAGTGTCCCTCACACGGACCCTCGTTCCCAGGACAGTGTCCCTCACACGGACCCTCGTTCCCAGGACAGTGTCCCTCACACTGACCCTCGCTCCTAGGACAGTGTCCCTCACACTGACCCTCGCTCCCAGGACAGTGTCCCTCACACTGACCCTCGCTCCCAGGACAGTCTCCCTCACACTGACCCTCGTTCCCAGGACAGTGTCCCTCACACGGACCCTCGTTCCCAGGACTGTCTCCCTCACACTGACCCTCGCTCCTAGGACAGTGTCCCTCACACTGACCCTCGCTCCCAGGACAGTGTCCCTCACACTGACCCTCGCTCCCAGGACAGTGACCCTCACACTGACCCTCGCTCCCAGGACAGTGTCCCTCACACTGACCCTCGTTCCCAGGACAGTGTCCCTCACACGGACCCTCGTTCCCAGGACAGTGTCCCTCACACGGACCCTCGTTCCCAGGACAGTGTCCCTCACACGGACCCTCGCTCCCAGGACATTCTCCCTCACACGGACCCTCGCTCCCAGGACAGTGTCCCTCACACTGACCCTCGCTCCCAGGACAGTCTCCCTCACACTGACCCTCGTTCCCAGGACAGTGTCCCTCACACGGACCCTCGCTCCCAGGACAGTGTCCCTCACACTGACCCTCGTTCCCAGGACAGTGTCCCTCACACGGACCCTCGTTCCCAGGACAGTGTCCCTCACACTGACCCTCGTTCCCAGGACAGTGTCCCTCACACTGACCCTCGTTCCCAGGACAGTGTCCCTCACACGGACCCTCGCTCCCAGGACAGTGTCCCTCACACGGACCCTCGCTCCCAGGACAGTGTCCCTCACACGGACCCTCGTTCCCAGGACAGTGTCCCTCACACGGACCCTCGTTCCCAGGACAGTGTCCCTCACACGGACCCTCGTGCCCAGGACAGTGTCCCTCACACGGACCCTCGTTCCCAGGACAGTCTCCCTCACACGGACCCTCGCTCCCAGGACAGTCTCCCTCACACTGACCCTCGTTCCCAGGACAGTCTCCCTCACACTGACCCTCGTTCCCAGGACAGTGTCCCTCACACGGACCCTCGTTCCCAGGACAGTGTCCCTCACACTGACCCTCGTTCCCAGGACAGTGTCCCTCACACTGACCCTCGTTCCCAGGACAGTGTCCCTCACACTGATCCTCGTTCCCAGGACAGTGTCCCTCACACGGACCCTCGTTCCCAGGACAGTGGCCCTCACACGGACCCTCGCTCCCAGGACAGTGACCCTCACACTGACCCTCGCTCCCAGGACAGTGACCCTCACACTGACCCTCGCTCCCAGGACAGTGTCCCTCACACTGACCCTCGCTCCCAGGACAGTGTCCCTCACACTGACCCTCGTTCCCAGGACAGTGTCCCTCACACTGACCCTCGTTCCCAGGACAGTGTCCCTCACACGGACCCTCGTTCCCAGGACAGTATCCCTCACACTGACCCTCGCTCCCAGGACAGTGTCCCTCACACTGACCCTCGCTCCCAGGACAGTGTCCCTCACACTGACCCTCGCTCCCAGGACAGTGTCCCTCACACTGACCCTCGCTCCCAGGACAGTGTCCCTCACACTGACCCTCGCTCCCAGGACAGTGTCCCTCACACTGACCCTCGCTCCCAGGGCAGTGTCCCTCACACGGACCCCCGTTCCCAGGACAGTGTCCCTCACACTGACCCTCGTTCCCAGGACAGTGTCCCTCACACTGACCCTCGTTCCCAGGACAGTCTCCCTCACACTGACCCTCGTTCCCAGGACAGTCTCCCTCACACTGACCCTCGTTCCCAGGACAGTCTCCCTCACACTGACCATCACTCCCAGGACAGTCTCCCTCACACTGACCCTCGTTCCCAGGACAGTGTCCCTCACACGGACCCTCGTTCCCAGGACAGTCTCCCTCACACTGACCCTCGCTCCCAGGACACTCTCCCTCACACTGACCCTCGTTCCCAGGACAGTGTACCTCACACGGACCCTCGTTCCCAGGACAGTGTCCCTCACACGGACCCTCGTTCCCAGGACAGTGTCCCTCACACGGACCCTCGTTCCCAGGACAGTGTCCCTCAATCGGACCCTCGTTCCCAGGACAGTGTCCCTCACACTGACCCTCGCTCCCAGGACAGTGTCCCTCACACTGACCCTCGCTCCCAGGACAGTGTCCCTCACACTGACCCTCGCTCCCAGGACAGTGTCCCTCACACGGACCCCCGTTCCCAGGACAGTGTCCCTCACACTGACCCTCGTTCCCAGGACAGTCTCCCTCACACTGACCCTCGCTCCCAGGACAGTGTCCCTCACACTGACCCTCGCTCCCAGGACAGTGTCCCTCACACTGACCCTCGTTCCCAGGACAGTCTCCCTCACACTGACCATCACTCCCAGGACAGTCTCCCTCACACTGACCCTCGTTCCCAGGACAGTCTCCCTCACACGGACCCTCGTTCCCAGGACAGTCTCCCTCACACTGACCCTCGTTCCCAGGACAGTGTCCCTCACACGGACCCTCGTTCCCAGGACTGTCTCCCTCACACGGACCCTCGCTCCTAGGACAGTGTCCCTCACACTGACCCTCGCTCCCAGGACAGTGTCCCTCACACTGACCCTCGCTCCCAGGACAGTGTCCCTCACACTGACCCTCGCTCCCAGGACAGTCTCCCTCACACTGACCCTCGTTCCCAGGACAGTGTCCCTCACACGGACCCTCGTTCCCAGGACTGTCTCCCTCACACTGACCCTCGCTCCTAGGACAGTGTCCCTCACACTGACCCTCGCTCCCAGGACAGTGTCCCTCACACTGACCCTCGCTCCCAGGACAGTGTCCCTCACACTGACCCTCGCTCCCAGGACAGTGTCCCTCACACTGACCCTCGTTCCCAGGACAGTGTCCCTCACACGGACCCTCGTTCCCAGGACAGTGTCCCTCACACGGACCCTCGTTCCCAGGACAGTGTCCCTCACACGGACCCTCGCTCCCAGGACATTCTCCCTCACACGGACCCTCGCTCCCAGGACAGTGTCCCTCACACTGACCCTCGCTCCCAGGACAGTCTCCCTCACACTGACCCTCGTTCCCAGGACAGTGTCCCTCACACGGACCCTCGCTCCCAGGACAGTGTCCCTCACACTGACCATCGTTCCCAGGACAGTGTCCCTCACACGGACCCTCGTTCCCAGGACAGTGTCCCTCACACGGACCCTCGTTCCCAGGACAGTCTCCCTCACACGGACCCTCGTTCCCAAGACAGTGTCCCTCACACTGACCCTCGTTCCCAGGACAGTGTCCCTCACACGGACCCTCGTTCCCAAGACAGTGTCCCTCACACTGACCCTCGTTCCCAGGACAGTGTCCCTCACACTGACCCTCGTTCCCAGGACAGTGTCCCTCACACTGACCCTCGTTCCCAGGACAGTCTCCCTCACACTGACCCTCGTTCCCAGGACAGTCTCCCTCACACTGACCCTCGTTCCCAGGACAGTGTCCCTCACACTGACCCTCGTTCCCAGGACAGTCTCCCTCACACTGACCCTCGTTCCCAGGACAGTCTCCCTCACACTGACCCTCGTTCCCAGGACAGTCTCCCTCACACGGACCCTCGTTCCCAGGACAGTGTCCCTCACACGGACCCTCGTTCCCAGGACAGTGTCCCTCACACGGACCCTCGTTCCCAAGACAGTGTCCCTCACACTGACCCTCGTTCCCAGGATAGTGTCCCTCACACTGACCCTCGTTCCCAGGACAGTCTCCCTCACACTGACGCTCGTTCCCAGGACAGTGTCCCTCACACTGACCCTCGTTCCCAGGACAGTCTCCCTCACACTGACCCTCGTTCCCAGGACAGTCTCCCTCACACTGACCCTCGCTCCCAGGACAGTCTCCCTCACACTGACCCTCGCTCCCAGGACAGTGTCCCTCACACTGACCCTCGTTCCCAGGACAGTCTCCCTCACACTGACCCTCGTTCCCAGGACAGTCTCCCTCACACTGACCCTCGCTCCCAGGACAGTGTCCCTCACATTGACCCTCGCTCCCAGGACAGTGTCCCTCACACTGACCCTCGTTCCCAGGACAGTCTCCCTCACACTGACCCTCACTCCCAGGACAGTGTCCCTCACACGGACCCTCGTTCCCAGGACAGTCTCCCTCACACTGACCCTCGTTCCCAGGACAGTCTCCCTCACACTGACCCTCGTTCCCAGGACAGTGTCCCTCACACGGACCCTGGTTCCCAGGACAGTCTCCCTCACACTGACCCTCGTTCCCAGGACAGTCTCCCTCACACGGACCCTCGCTCCCAGGACAGTTTCCCTCACACTGACCCTCATTCCCAGGACAGTCTCCCTCACACGGACCCTCGTTCCCAGGACAGTGTCCCTCACACGGACCCTCGTTCCCAGGACAGTGTCCCTCACACGGACCCTCGCTCCCAGGACAGTGTCCCTCACACGGACCCTCGCTCCCAGGACAGTGTCCCTCACACTGACCCTCGCTCCCAGGACAGTGTCCCTCACACTGACCCTCGCTCCCAGGACAGTGTCCCTCACACTGACCCTCGTTCCCAGGACAGTGTCCCTCACACTGACCCTCGTTCCCAGGACAGTGTCCCTCACACGGACCCTCGTTCCCAGGACAGTGTCCCTCACACGGACCCTCGTTCCCAGGACAGTGTCCCTCACACTGACCCTCGTTCCCAGGACAGTGTCCCTCACACGGACCCTCGTTCCCAGGACAGTGTCCCTCACACTGACCCTCGTTCCCAGGACAGTGTCCCTCACACGGACCCTCGCTCCCAGGACAGTGTCCCTCACACGGACCCTCGTTCCCAGGACAGTATCCCTCACACTGACCCTCACTCCCAGGACAGTGTCCCTCACACTGACCCTCGTTCCCAGGACAGTGTCCCTCACACGGACCCTCGTTCCCAGGACAGTGTCCCTCACACGGACCCTCGTTCCCAGGACAGTGTCCCTCACACGGACCCTCGTTCCCAGGACAGTGTCCCTCACACGGACCCTCGTTCCCAGGACAGTCTCCCTCACACTGACCCTCGTTCCCAGGACAGTCTCCCTCACACTGACCCTCGTTCCCAGGACAGTGTCCCTCACACTGACCCTCGCTCCCAGGACAGTCTCCCTCACACTGACCCTCGTTCCCAGGACAGTGTCCCTCACACGGACCCTCGTTCCCAGGACTGTCTCCCTCACACTGACCCTCGCTCCTAAGACAGTGTCCCTCACACTGACCCTCGCTCCCAGGACAGTGTCCCTCACACTGACCCTCGCTCCCAGGACAGTGTCCCTCACACTGACCCTCGCTCCCAGGACAGTGTCCCTCACACTGACCCTCGTTCCCAGGACAGTGTCCCACACACTGACCCTCGCTCCCAGGACAGTGTCCGTCACACTGACCCTCGTTCCCAGGACAGTGTCCCTCACACGGACCCTCGTTCCCAGGACAGTGTCCCTCACACGGACCCTCGTTCCCAGGACAGTGTCCCTCACACGGACCCTCGCTCCCAGGACATTCTCCCTCACACGGACCCTCGCTCCCAGGACAGTGTCCCTCACACTGACCCTCGCTCCCAGGACAGTCTCCCTCACACTGACCCTCGTTCGCAGGACAGTGTCCCTCACACGGACCCTCGCTCCCAGGACAGTGTCCCTCACACTGACCCTCGTTCCCAGGACAGTGTCCCTCACACGGACCCTCGTTCCCAGGACAGTGTCCCTCACACGGACCCTCGTTCCCAGGACAGTGTCCCTCACACGGACCCTCGTTCCCAGGACAGTCTCCCTCACACTGACCCTCGTTCCCAGGACAGTGTCCCTCACACTGACCCTCGTTCCCAGGACTGTCTCCCTCACACTGACCCTCGCTCCTAAGACAGTGTCCCTCACACTGACCCTCGCTCCCAGGACAGTGTCCCTCACACTGACCCTCGCTCCCAGGACAGTGTCCCTCACACTGACCCTCGCTCACAGGACAGTGTCCCTCACACTGACCCTCGCTCACAGGACAGTGTCCCTCACACTGACCCTCGTTCCCAGGACAGTGTCCCACACACTGACCCTCGCTCCCAGGACAGTGTCCCTCACACGGACCCTCGTTCCCAGGACAGTGTCCCTCACACGGACCCTCGTTCCCAGGACAGTGTCCCTCACACGGACCCTCGTTCCCAGGACAGTGTCCCTCACACGGACCCTCGCTCCCAGGACATTCTCCCTCACACGGACCCTCGCTCCCAGGACAGTGTCCCTCACACTGACCCTCGCTCCCAGGACAGTCTCCCTCACACTGACCCTCGCTCCCAGGACAGTGTCCCTCACACGGACCCTCGCTCCCAGGACAGTGTCCCTCACACTGACCATCGTTCCCAGGACAGTGTCCCTCACGCGGACCAACGTTCCCAGGACAGTGTCCCTCACGCGGACCCTCGTTCCCAGGACAGTGTCCCTCACACGGACCCTCGTTCCCAGGACAGTGTCCCTCACACGGACCCTCGTTCCCAGGACAGTCTCCCTCACACGGACCCTCGTTCCCAGGACAGTCTCCGTCACACTGACCCTCGTTCCCAGGACAGTGTCCCTCACACGGACCCTCGTTCCCAGGACAGTGTCCCGCACACTGACCCTCGCTCCCAGGACAGTGTCCCTCACACGGACCCTCGTTCCCAGGACAGTCTCCCTCACACTGACCCTCGTTCCCAGGACAGTGTCCCTCACACGGACCCTCGTTCCCAGGACAGTGTCCCACACACTGACCCTCGTTCCCAGGACAGTGTCCCTCACACGGACCCTCGTTCCCAGGACAGTGTCCCTCACACGGACCCTCGTTCCCAGGACAGTGTTCCTCACACTGACCCTCGTTCCCAGGACAGTGTCCCTCACACGGACCCTCGTTCCCAGGACAGTGTCCCTCACACTGACCCTCGTTCCCAGGACAGTGTCCCTCACACGGACCCTCGTTCCCAGGACAGTGTCCCTCACACGGACCCTCGTTCCCAGGACAGTGTCCCTCACACGGACCCTCGTTCCCAGGACAGTGTCCCTCACACGGACCCTCGTTCCCAGGACAGTGTCCCTCACACGGACCCTCGTTCCCAGGACAGTGTCCCTCACACTGACCCTCGTTCCCAGGACAGTGTCCCTCACACTGACCATCGTTCCCAGGACAGTGTCCCTCACACGGACCCTCGTTCCCAGGACAGTGTCCCTCACACGGACCCTCGTTCCCAGGACAGTGTCCCTCACACGGACCCTCGTTCCCAGGACAGTGTCCCTCACACTGACCCTCGTTCCCAGGACAGTGTCCCTCACACGGACCCTCGTTCCCAGGACAGTGTCCCTCACACTGACCCTCGTTCCCAGGACAGTGTCCCTCACACTGACCCTCGTTCCCAGGACAGTCTCCCTCACACGGACCCTCGTTCCCAGGACAGTGTCCCTCCCACGGACCCTCGTTCCCAGGACAGTCTCCCTCGCACGGACCCTCGTTCCCAGGACAGTCTCCCTCGCACTGACCCTCGTTCCCAGGACAGTGTCCCTCACACGGACCCTCGTTCCCAGGACAGTGTCCCGCACACTGGCCCTCGCTCCCAGGACAGTGTCCCTCACACTGACCCTCGTTCCCAGGACAGTCTCCCTCACACGGACCCTCGCTCCCAGGACAGTGTCCCTCACACTGACCCTCGCTCCCAGGACAGTGTCCCTCACACGGACCCTCGTTCCCAGGACAGTGTCCCACACACTGACCCTCGTTCCCAGGACAGTGTCCCTCACACTGACCCTCGCTCCCAGGACAGTGTCCCTCACACTGACCCTCGCTCCCAGGACAGTCTCCCTCACACTGACCCTCGTTCCCAGGACAGTGTCCCTCACACTGACCCTCGTTCCCAGGACAGTGTCCCTCACACGGACCCTCGCTCCCAGGACAGTGTCCCTCACACGGACCCTCGCTCCCAGGACAGTGTCCCTCACACGGACCCTCGCTCCCAGGACAGTGTCCCTCACACGGACCCTCGCTCCCAGGACAGTGTCCCTCACACTGACCCTCGTTCCCAGGACAGTGTCCCTGACACGGACCCTCGCTTCCAGGACAGTGTCCCTCACACTGACCCTCGCTCCCAGCACAGTCTCCCTCACACGGGCCCTCGTTCCCAGGACAGTGTCCCTCACACTGACCCTCGTTCCCAGGACAGTGTCCCTCACACTGACCCTCGTTCCCAGGACAGTGTCCCGCACACTGACCCTCGCTCCCAGGACAGTGTCCCTCACACTGACCCTCGTTCCCAGGACAGTCTCCCTCACACGGACCCTCGCTCCCAGGACAGTGTCCCTCACACTGACCCTCGCTCCCAGGACAGTGTCCCTCACACGGACCCTCGTTCCCAGGACAGTGTCCCACACACTGACCCTCGTTCCCAGGACAGTGTCCCTCACACTGACCCTCGCTCCCAGGACAGTGTCCCTCACACTGACCCTCGCTCCCAGGACAGTCTCCCTCACACTGACCCTCGTTCCCAGGACAGTGTCCCTCACACGGACCCTCGCTCCCAGGACAGTGTCCCTCACACGGACCCTCGCTCCCAGGACAGTGTCCCTCACACGGACCCTCGCTCCCAGGACAGTGTCCCTCACACGGACCCTCGCTCCCAGGACAGTGTCCCTCACACGGACCCTCGCTCCCAGGACAGTGTCCCTCACACGGACCCTCGCTCCCAGGACAGTGTCCCTCACACGGACCCTCGCTCCCAGGACAGTGTCCCTCACACGGACCCTCGTTCCCAGGACAGTGTCCCTCACACGGACCCTCGTTCCCAGGACAGTGTCCCTCACACGGACCCTCGCTACCAGGACAGTGTCCCTCACACTGACCCTCGCTCCCAGGACAGTCTCCCTCACACGGACCCTCGTTCCCAGGACAGTGTCCCGCACACTGACCCTCGCTCCCAGGACAGTGTCCCTCACACTGACCCTCGTTCCCAGGACAGTGTCCCTCACACGGACCCTCGTTCCCAGGACAGTGACCCTCACACGGACCCTCGCTCCCAGGACAGTGTCCCTCACACTGACCCTCGCTCCCAGGACAGTGACCCTCACACGGACCCTCGTTCCCAGGACAGTCTCCCTCACAGTGACCCTCGGTCCCAGGACAGTGTCCCTCACACTGACCCTCGCTCCCAGGACAGTGTCCCTCACACTGACCCTCGCTCCCAGGACAGTGTCCCTCACACTGACCCTCGTTCCCAGGACAGTGTCCCTCACACTGACCCTCGTTCCCAGGACAGTGTCCCTCACACGGACCCTCGTTCCCAGGACAGTGTCCCTCACACGGACCCTCGCTCCCAGGACAGTGACCCTCACACTGACCCTCGTTCCCAGGACAGTGTCCCTAACACTGACCCTCGTTCCCAGGACAGTCTCCCTCACAGTGACCCTCGTTCCCAGGACAGTGTCCCTCACACTGACTCTCGTTCCCAGGACAGTGTCCCTCACACTGACCCTCGTTCCCAGGACAGTCTCCCTCACACTGACCCTCGTTCACAGGACAGTCTCCCTCACACTGACCCTCGCTCCCAGGACAGTGTCCCTCACACTGACCCTCGTTCCCAGGACAGTGTCCCTCACACTGACCCTCGTTCCCAGGACATTCTCCCTCACAGTGACCCTCGTTCCCAGGACAGTGTCCCTCACACGGACCCTCGTTCCCAGGACAGTCTCCCTCACACTGACCCTCGTTCCAAGGACAGTCTCCCTCACACTGACCCTCGTTCCCAGGACAGTCTCCATCACACTGACCCTCGTTCCCAGGACAGTGTCCCTCACACGGACCCTCGTTCCCAGGACAGTGTGCCGCACACTGACCCTCGCTCCCAGGACAGTGTCCCTCACACTGACCCTCGTTCCCAGGACAGTCTCCCTCACACTGACCCTCGTTCCCAGGACAGTGTCCCTCACACTGACCCTCGTTCCCAGGACAGTGTCCCTCACACTGACCCTCGTTCCCAGGACAGTGTCCCTCACACTGACCCTCGTTCCCAGGACAGTGTCCCTCACACGGACCCTCGTTCCCAGGACAGTGTCCCTCACACGGACCCTCGTTCCCAGGACAGTGTCCCTCACACGGACCCTCGTTCCCAGGACAGTCTCCCTCACACGGACCCTCGTTCCCAGGACAGTGTCCCTCACACGGACCCTCGTTCCCAGGACAGTGTCCCTCACACGGACCCTCGTTCCCAGGACAGTCTCCCTCACACGGACCCTCGTTCCCAGGACAGTGTCCCTCACACGGACCCTCGTTCCCAGGACAGTGTCCCTCACACGGACCCTCGTTCCCAGGACAGTCTCCCTCACACTGACCCTCGTTCCCAGGACAGTCTCCCTCACACTGACCCTCGTTCCCAGGACAGTGTCCCTCACACTGACACTCGTTCCCAGGACAGTGTCCCTCACACGGACCCTCGTTCCCAGGACAGTCTCCCTCACACGGACCCTCGTTCCCAGGACAGTCTCCCTCACACGGACCCTCGTTCCCAGGACAGTGTCCCTCACACTGACCCTCGTTCCCAGGACAGTGTCCCTCACACTGACCCTCGTTCCCAGGACAGTGTCCCTCACACTGACCCTCGTTCCCAGGACAGTCTCCCTCACACGGACCCTCGTTCCCAGGACAGTGTCCCTCACACGGACCCTCGCTACTAGGACAGTGTCCCTCACACTGACCCTCGCTCCCAGGACAGTCTCCCTCACACGGACCCTCGTTCCCAGGACAGTGTCCCTCACACTGACCCTCGTACCCAGGACAGTGTCCCTCACACGGACCCTCGTTCCCAGGACAGTCTCCCTCACACGGACCCTCGTTCCCAGGACAGTGACCCTCACACGGACCCTCGCTCCCAGGACAGTGTCCCTCACACTGACCCTCGCTCCCTGGACAGTGACCCTCACACGGACCCTCATTCCCAGGACAGTCTCCCTCACACTGACCCTCGCTCCCAGGACAGTGTCCCTCACACTGACCCTCGCTCCCAGGACAGTGTCCCTCACACTGACCCTCGCTCCCAGGACAGTGTCCCTCACACTGACCCTCGTTCCCAGGACAGTGTCCCTCACACTGACCCTCGTTCCCAGGACAGTGTCCCTCACACGGACCCTCGCTCCCAGGACAGTGACCCTCACACTGACCCTCGCTCCCAGGACAGTGTCCCTCACACTGACCCTTGCTCCCAGGACAGTCTCCCTCACACTGACCCTCGTTCCCAGGACAGTGTCCCTCACACTGACCCTCGTTCCCAGGACAGTGTCCCTCACACGGACCCTCGTTCCCAGGACAGTATCCCTCACACTGACCCTCACTCCCAGGACAGTGTCCCTCACACTGACCCTCGTTCCCAGGACAGTGTCCCTCACACGGACCCTCGTTCCCAGGACAGTGTCTCTCACACGGACCATCGTTCCCAGGACAGTGTCCCTCACACTGACCCTCGCTCCCAGGACAGTGTCCCTCACACTGACCCTCGTTCCCAGGACAGTGTCCCTCACACTGACCCTCGTTCCCAGGACAGTGTCCCTCACACTGACCCTCGTTCCCAGGACAGTGTCCCTCACACTGACCCTCGCTCCCAGGACAGTGTCCCTCACACGGACCCTCGCTCCCAGGACAGTGTCCCTCACACGGACCCTCGCTCCCAGGACAGTGTCCCTCACACGGACCCTCGCTCCCAGGACAGTGTCCCTCACACGGACCCTCGCTCCCAGGACAGTCTCCCTCACAGTGACCCTCGCTCCCAGGACAGTGTCCCTCACACGGACCCTCGTTCCCAGGACAGTGTCCCTCACACGGACCCTCGCTCCCAGGACAGTCTCCCTCACAGTGACCCTCGTTCCCAGGACAGTGTCCCTCACACGGACCCTCGCTCCCAGGACAGTCTCCCTCACAGTGACCCTCGCTCCCAGGACAGTCTCCCTCACAGTGACCCTCGTTCCCAGGACAGTCTCCCTCACACTGACCCTCGTTCCCAGGACAGTCTCCCTCACACTGACCCTCGTTCCCAGGACAGTCTCCCTCACACTGACCCTCGTTCCCAGGACAGTGTCCCTCACACTGACCCTCGTTCCCAGGACAGTGTCCCTCACACGGACCCTCGCTCCCAGGACAGTGTCCCTCACACGGACCCTCGCTCCCAGGACAGTGTCCCTCACACGGACCCTCGCTCCCAGGACAGTGTCCCTCACACGGACCCTCGCTCCCAGGACAGTGTCCCTCACACGGACCCTCGCTCCCAGGACAGTGTCCCTCACACGGACCCTCGCTCCCAGGACAGTGTCCCTCACACGGAGCCTCGCTCCCAGGACAGTGTCCCTCACACTGACCCTCGCTCCCAGGACAGTGTCCCTCACACGGACCCTCGCTCCCAGGACAGTCTCCCTCACAGTGACCCTCGCTCCCAGGACAGTCTCCCTCACAGTGACCCTCGTTCCCAGGACAGTCTCCCTCACACTGACCCTCGTTCCCAGGACAGTCTCCCTCACACTGACCCTCGTTCCCAGGACAGTGTCCCTCACACTGACCCTCGTTCCCAGGACAGTGTCCCTCACACGGACCCTCGCTCCCAGGACAGTGTCCCTCACACGGACCCTCGCTCCCAGGACAGTGTCCCTCACACGGACCCTCGCTCCCAGGACAGTGTCCCTCACACGGACCCTCGCTCCCAGGACAGTGTCCCTCACACGGACCCTCGCTCCCAGGACAGTGTCCCTCACACGGAGCCTCGCTCCCAGGACAGTGTCCCTCACACTGACCCTCGCTCCCAGGACAGTGTCCCTCACACTGACCCTCGTTCCCAGGACAGTGACCCTCACACGGACCCTCGTTCCCAGGACAGTGTCCCTCACACGGACCCTCGTTCCCAGGACAGTGTCCCTCACACGGACCCTCGTTCCCAGGACAGTGTCCCTCACACGGACCCTCGTTCCCAGGACAGTCTCCCTCACACTGACCCTCGTTCCCAGGACAGTCTCCCTCACACTGACCATCACTCCCAGGACAGTCTCCCTCACACTGACCCTCGTTCCCAGGACAGTCTCCCTCACACGGACCCTCGTTCCCAGGACAGTCTCCCTCACACGGACCCTCGTTCCCAGGACAGTGTCCCTCACACTGACCCTCGTTCCCAGGACAGTGTCCCTCACACGGACCCTCGCTCCCAGGACAGTGTCCCTCACACGGACCCTCGCTCCCAGGACAGTGTCCCTCACACTGACCCTCGTTCCCAGGACAGTCTCCCTCACACTGACCCTCGTTCCCAGGACAGTGTCCCTCACACTGACCCTCGTTCCCAGGACAGTGTCCCTCACACTGACCCTCGTTCCCAGGACAGTCTCCCTCACACTGACCCTCGTTCCCAGGACAGTGTCCCTCACACTGACCCTCGTTCCCAGGACAGTCTCCCTCACACTGACCCTCGTTCCCAGGACAGTCTCCCTCACACGGACCCTCGTTCCCAGGACAGTGTCCCTCACACGGACCCTCGTTCCCAGGACAGTGTCCCTCACACTGACCCTCGTACCCAGGACAGTGTCCCTCACACGGACCCTCGTTCCCAGGACAGTGTCCCTCACACGGACCCTCGTTCCCAGGACAGTGTCCCTCACACGGACCCTCGTTCCCAGGACAGTGTCCCTCACACGGACCCTCGTTCCCAGGACAGTGTCCCTCACACGGACCCTCGTCCCCAGGACAGTCTCCCTCACACGGACCCTCGTCCCCAGGACAGTCTCCCTCACACGGACCCTCGTCCCCAGGACAGTCTCCCTCACACTGACCCTCGTCCCCAGGACAGTGTCCCTCACACGGACCCTCGTTCCCAGGACAGTGTCCCTCACACGGACCCTCGTTCCCAGGACAGTGTCCCTCACACGGACCCTCGTTCCCAGGACAGTCTCCCTCACACTGACCCTCGTTCCCAGGACAGTGTCCCTCACACTGACCCTCGTTCCCAGGACAGTCTCCCTCACACTGACCCTCGTTCCCAGGACAGTGTCCCTCACACTGACCCTCGTTCCCAGGACAGTCTCCCTCACACTGACCCTCGTTCCCAGGACAGTCTCCCTCACACTGACCCTCGTTCCCAGGACAGTCTCCCTCACACGGACCCTCGTTCCAAGGACAGTGTCCCTCACACTGACCCTCGTTCCCAGGACAGTGTCCCTCACACTGACCCTCGTACCCAGGACAGTGTCCCTCACACTGACCCTCGTTCCCAGGACAGTCTCCCTCACACTGACCCTCGTTCCCAGGACAGTCTCCCTCACACTGACCCTCGTTCCCAGGACAGTGTCCCTCACACGGACCCTCGCTCCCAGGACTGTCTCCCTCACACTGACCCTCGCTCCCAGGACAGTGTCCCTCACACTGACCCTCGCTCCCAGGACAGTGTCCCTCACACTGACCCTCGCTCCCAGGACAGTGTCCCTCACACTGACCCTCGTTCCCAGGACAGTGTCCCTCACACGGACCCTCGTTCCCAGGATTGTCTCCCTCACACTGACCCTCGTTCCCAGGACAGTGTCCCTCACACTGCCCCTCGTTCCCAGGACAGTGTCCCTCACACGGACCCTCGCTCCCAGGACATTCTCCCTCACACTGACCCTCGCTCCCAGGACAGTGTCCCTCACACTGACCCTCGCTCCCAGGACAGTGTCCCTCACACTGACCCTCGCTCCCAGGACAGTGTCCCTCACACTGACCCTCGCTCCCAGGACAGTGTCCCTCACACTGACCCTCGTTCCCAGGACAGTGTCCCTCACACTGACCCTCGTTCCCAGGACAGTGTCCCTCACTCTGACCCTCGTTCCCAGGACAGTGTCCCTCACACTGACCCTCGTTCTCAGGACAGTGTCCCTCACACGGACCCTCGCTCCCAGGACAGTGTCCCTCACACGGACACTCGCTCCCAGGACAGTCTCCCTCACACTGACCATCGTTCCCAGGACAGTGACCGTCACACTGACCCTCGTTCCCAGGACAGTCTCCCTCACACTGACCCTCGTTCCCAGGACAGTGTCCCTCACACTGACCCTCGTTCCCAGGACAGTGTCCCTCACACTGACCCTCGTTCCCAGGACAGTCTCCCTCACACGGACACTCGCTCCCAGGACAGTCTACCTCACACTGACCCTCGTTCCCAGGACAGTCTCCCTCACACTGACCCTCGTTCCCAGGACAGTCTCCCTCACACTGACCCTCGTTCCCAGGACAGTGTCCCTCACACGGACCCTCGCTCCCAGGACAGTGACCCTCACACTGACCCTCGTTCCCAGGACAGTGTCCTTCACACGGACCCTCGTTCCCAGGACAGTGTCCCTCACACGGACCCTCGTTCCCAGGACAGTGTCCCTCACACGGACCCTCGTTCCCAGGACAGTGACCCTCACACTGACCCTCGTTCCCAGGACAGTCTCCCTCACACTGACCCTCGTTCCCAGGACAGTGTCCCTCACACGGACCCTCGTTCCCAGGATAGTGACCCTCACACGGACCCTCGTTCCCAGGACAGTGACCCTCACACTGACCCTCGCTCCCAGCACAGTCTCCCTCACACTGACCCTCGCTCCCAGGACAGTCTCCCTCACACGGACCCTCGCTCCCAGGACAGTGTCCCTCACACTGACCCTCGCTCCCAGGACAGTGTCCCTCACACTGACCCTCGCTCCCAGGACAGTGTCCCTCACACTGACCCTCGTTCCCAGGACAGTGTCCCTCACACGGACCCTCGTTCCCAGGATTGTCTCCCTCACACTGACCCTCGTTCCCAGGACAGTGTCCCTCACACTGACCCTCGTTCCCAGGACAGTGTCCCTCACACGGACCCTCGCTCCCAGGACAGTCTCCCTCACACGGACCCTCGTTCCCAGGACAGTGTCCCTCACACGGACCCTCGTTACCAGGACAGTGACCCTCACACTGACCCTCGTTCCCAGGACAGTCTCCCTCACACTGACCCTCGTTCCCAGGACAGTGTCCCTCACACGGACCCTCGTTCCCAGGACAGTGACCCTCACACTGACCCTCGTTCCCAGGACAGTCTCCCTCACACTGACCCTCGTTCCCAGGACAGTGTCCCTCACACTGACCCTCGTTCCCAGGACAGTGTCCCTCACACTGACCCTCGTTCCCAGGACAGTCTCCCTCACACGGACCCTCGCTCCCAGGACAGTCTCCCTCACACGGACCCTCGCTCCCAGGACAGTCTCCCTCACACTGACCCTCGTTCCCAGGACAGTCTCCCTCACACTGACCCTCGTTCCCAGGACAGTCTCCCTCACACGGACCCTCGTTCCCAGGACAGTGTCCCTCACACGGACCCTCGCTCCCAGGACAGTGACCCTCACACTGACCCTCGTTCCCAGGACAGTGTCCTTCACACGGACCCTCGTTCCCAGGACAGTGTCCCTCACACGGACCCTCGTTCCCAGGACAGTGTCCCTCACACGGACCCTCGTTACCAGGACAGTGACCCTCACACTGACCCTCGTTCCCAGGACAGTCTCCCTCACACTGACCCTCGTTCCCAGGACAGTGTCCCTCACACGGACCCTCGTTCCCAGGACAGTGACCCTCACACGGACCCTCGTTCCCAGGACAGTGACCCTCACACTGACCCTCGTTCCCAGGACAGTCTCCCTCACACTGACCCTCGTTCCCAGGACAGTCTCCCTCACACGGACCCTCGCTCCCAGGACAGTGTCCCTCACACGGACCCTCGTTCCCAGGACAGTGTCCCTCACACTGACTCTTGTTCCCAGGACAGTGTCCCTCACACGGACCCTCGCTTCCAGGACAGTGTCCCTCACACGGACCCTCGCTCCCAGGACAGTGTCCCTCACACTGACCCTCGCTCCCAGGACAGTGTCCCTCACACTGACCCTCGTTCCCAGGACAGTGTCCCTCACACGGACCCTCGTTCTCAGGACAGTCTCCCTCACACGGACCCTCGTTCCCAGGACAGTGTCCCTCACACGGACCCTCGTTCTCAGGACAGTGTCCCTCACACGGACCCTCGTTCCCAGGACAGTGTCCCTCACACTGACCCTCGTTCCCAGGACAGTCTCCCTCACACTGACCCTCGTTCCCAGGACAGTCTCCCTCACACTGACCCTCGTTCCCAGGACAGTCTCCCTCACACTGACCCTCGTTCCCAGGACAGTGTCCCTCACACGGACCCTCGTTCCCAGGACAGTGTCCCTCACACGGACCCTCGTTCCCAGGACAGTGTCCCTCACACGGACCCTCGTTCCCAGGACAGTGTCCCTCACACGGACCCTCGTTCCCAGGACAGCGTCATTCACACAGAGCCTTGTCTCTCACTCCCTCAGTGTCTCCTCCCCCTCTCTCCATCTGTCTCCCTCCCCCTCTCTCCATCTGTCTCTCTCCCCCTCCCTCCCCCTCTCTCTCCCCCTCCCTCCATCCTCTTGGTTTGCGTATTGATGGTGTGACTGTGGGAGGGGAGTGAGAAATGATCTCCAGTTTTGGAGTGAACATGTAAACACACTTTTGTCAAGGCCTGCAACGGTCCAGGCCAAGAGGCACCGGTGAAAGTCACAGGCCCAGCCCAGGGTATAGTCAGGCCTTTGTGAAGAATTGTCCCTCAGTCAAACTGGTACAAAAGACTTATTGAGAAAGCCAGCTCCCTCTGGTCAGCAGACACGAGCTGGGATTCAAGTGTTGAGCTGCCTCAGCAGATCTGTCACACACTCTCCGTCTGTCCCAGTAACAACAGACGCTCTGCCCACCCAGTCAGTTTACTCTGGATCATCAGGAAGGGGTCTATCAAGCTGCACCTGCCCAGCAAGAATCCGGACAGAGATGCCCAGCCTGGGCCCCCCCCCCCCCCAAGGGCCGCCTCAGCTACTGACCCCATTACAGCCTTGGATCAAACACGGCCCAAGGAGCTGAATTCCAGAGAGGGAGAGGGAGGGGGAGGGGGAGAGGGAGGGGGGGAGAGGGGAGAGAGAGGGAGAGAGAGAGGGGGGGGGAGAGAGAGGGAGAGAGAGAGAAGGGGGGGAGAGAAAGAGAGAGGGGGGGAGAGAGAGGGGGGGGAGAGAGACAGAGAGAGAGGGGGGGGGGGGGGGGGAGGGGGAGGGCGACAGCCCTTGGCATCAAGGCTGCAATTCGACTGAGTGTGGCATCAAGGAGCCCCAGGACAAACTGGAATTGACGGGTACTGGTGGGGGACGGGGTGCAAAAACGTCTGGACAATATCCAGGCTCGGAGAAAGGGAGGGCCGAAGATGCTGGAGAGTCAGATTCAAAACACGTGGTGCTGGAAAAATACAGCACGTCAGGCAGTGTCCGAGGAGCAGGAGCAGGAGAGTCGGCCTTTCGGGGACGTGGGCCCTTCATCAGAAAAGGCCTTCAGCTAGTAACACTCACGCCTTTACCAATAACAAACAATCTAACTACCTCGCTTTGACAACACTCCCACTATCACCATCCTGGGGGTTCCCACTGAGAGAGAATCTAACCATCGCCCCCTTGACATTCAATGGTGTTACCGTCACTGAATCCCCCCCCTCCCCCCACTATCAACATCCTGGGGGTTCCCATTGAGAGAGAATCTAACCATCGCCCCCTTGATGTTCAATGGTGTTACCGTCACTGAATCCCCCCTCCCCCCCCACTATCAACATCCTGGGGGTTCCCATTGAGAGAGAATCTAACCATCGCCCCCTTGATGTTCAATGGTGTTACCGTCACTGAATCCCCCCTCCCCCCCCCACTATCAACATCCTGGGGGTTCCCATTGAGAGAGAATCTAACCATCGCCCCCTTGATGTTCAATGGTGTTACCGTCACTGAATCCCCCATCGACATCCTGGGGGTTCCCATTGAGAGAGAATCTAACCAACGCCCCCTTAATGTTCAATGGTGTTACCATCACTGAATCTCCCCCCCCCCACTATCAACATCCTGGGGGTTCCCATTGAGGGAGAATCTAACCATCGCCCCCTTGATGTTCAATGGTGTTACCGTCACTGAATCCCCCCCTCCCCCTCCCCCTCCCCCCACTATCAACATCCTGGGGGTTCCCATTGAGAGAGAATCTAACCATCGCCCCCTTGACATTCAATGGTGTTACCGTCACTGAATCCCCCCCTCCCCCCGACTATCAACATCCTGGGGGTTCCCATTGAGAGAGAATCTAACCATCGCCCCCTTGACATTCAATGGTGTTACCGTCACTGAATCCCCCATCGACATCCTGGGGGTTCCCATTGAGCAGAAACTGAACTGGACCCAGCCCCATCTCAATCCTGTGGCTCCAGGAACAGGTCAGAGTCTGTGAATCCTGCAGCGAGGAACTCCCCTCCTGAAGGCCCTAACCCACCATCGATGAGGCATGAGTTTGGGGAAGGTGAGGGAATACTCCCAACTCGCTCCGGATGGAGGTGGGGAAAGCAGCTCTGACAACTCTCGAGAAACTCGACACTGTCCGGGAGAGAGCAGCCCCCCCAGTTTGATCGGCACCACATCCACAAACACCCCCCCTTCCCTCCCTTCCCCACTGACGCTCAGTAGCAGCAGTGTGTCCCCTCTACAAGGTGCACTATGGGAATTCACCAAAGATCCTCAGGCAGCACCTTCCAGACCCACGGCCACTTCCGTCTGGGAGGACAAGGGGGAGCAGGTACATGGGAACACCACTCCTCAGCAAGTTCCTCCCTCACCGTCCTGACTTGGGAAATATATCGGCCGTTGCTTTAGTGCAGCTGGGTCAGAATCCTTTGAATTCCCTCTCTCAGGGTACTGTGGGTCAATCCACAGCAACAGAAAAGATTTACAAGGAGGGTCTGAGCTATAGGGAGAGGCTGAACAGGCTGGGGCTGTTTTCCCTGGAGTGTCGGAGGCTGAGGGGTGACCTTATAGAGGTTTATAAAATCACGAGGGGGACATGGATAGGGTGGATTTTCCTTGGGGTGGGGGGGAGTCCAGAACTAGGGAGCACAGTGGCCCAGTGGTTAGCACTGCTGCTTCATGGTGCCAGGGACCCGAGTTCGATTCCACGCTCGGGCGACTGTGCGGAGTTTGCACGTTCTCCCTGTGTCTGCGTGGGTTTCCTCCGGGTGCTCTGATTTCCTTGCACAGTCCAAAGACGTGCATGTCAGGGTGAACTAGTCAAGTTAAAATTGCCTGGCGTGTTCCAATTGCAACATTGAAGAGGCATCTGGATGGGTATATGAATAGGAAGGGTTTGGAGGGATATGGGCTGGGGGCTGGCAGGTGGGACTAGATTGGGTTGGGATATCAGGGTCGATATGGACCGAAGGGTCTGTTTCTGTATAACTCAATGGTGTGATCTTCAACAGTTCGCCCCCACCTTCCCAAGGGTAATTAGAGAGAGGGCAGTTAACGCTGAGTACACAGTGAATGAGCAAATGGAAAATACACATGACTAATCCTTACAAATCCACAAGCTGCCATGTACTTATTAAAATCTCCTGCCGAATCTGACCCAATGGTGCAGTGAGCACAGTGATACTGTCATCATGCACGGCCCCTACTTTAATCCTGGGAGTACATCAGTCAGTCGGAACCTCTGGGATTTACCGTGTCAGTCTGTCCATATCCCCCAGGCCATTACCCACCCACACCTCAAACACTTTCAGACAGACCCACACTCTCCCCACTACACCATTCACACGATCTACAACTATCTCCAGTTAGACACAGTCCCAGGCTGAGGGGACGGCAAATTTAACCCCACTCCACTGGCCGAGCCAACCTCCCCACCACACCCCTTACCCCACCCAACTCCCCTCTGGTCTCTGGGCCCGACCACTCTGACCCAACTCCCTGCTCTCTCTCTCTCTCTCACCCCTCTCCCTCACACACACCCCCTTCTCCCTGCTCTCTCTCTCTCACCCCTCTCCCTGCTCTCTCTCTCACCCCTCTCCCTGCTCTCTCTCTCTCTCTCACCCCTCTACCTGCTCTCTCTCTCTCTCTCACCCCTCTACCTGCTCTCTCTCTCTCACCCCTCTCCCTGCTCTCTCTCTCTCACCCCTCTCTCTGCTCTCTCTCTCTCTCTCTCACCCCTGTCCCTGCTCTCTCTCTCACCCCTCTCTCTCTCTCTCTCACCCCTCTCCCTGCTCTCTCTCTCTCTCACCCCTCTCTCTCTCTCTCTCTCACCCCTCTCCCTGCTCTCTCTCTCTCTCACCGCTGTCCCTGCTCTCTCTCTCACCCCTCTCTCTCTCTCTCTCTCTCACCCCTCTCCCTGCTCTCTCTCTCACCACTCTCTCTCTCTCTCTCTCACCCCTCTCCCTGCTCTCTCTCTCTCTCACCCCTCTCCCTGCTCTCTCTCTCTCTCACCCCTCTCCCTGCTCTCTCTCTCTCTCACCCCTCTCCCTGCTCTCTCTCTCTCTCTCACCCCTCTCCCTGCTCTCTCTCTCACCCCTCTCCCTGCTCTCTCTCTCTCTCACCCCTCTCCCTGCTCTCTCTCTCTCTCTCACCCCTCTCCCTGCTCTCTCTCTCACCCCTCTCTCTCTCTCTCACACCCCTCTCCCCTCTCTCTCTCTCTCACACCCCTCTCCCTGCTCTCTCTCTCTCTCACCCCTCTCCCTGCTCTCTCTCTCTCTCACCCCTCTCCCCTCTCTCTCTCTCTCTCACCCCCCCTCTCCCTGCTCTCTCTCTCTCTCACCCCTCTCCCTCACACACACCCCCTTCTCCCTGCTCTCTCTCTCTCTCTCACCCTCTCCCTGCTCTCTCTCTCTCTCACCCCTCTCCCTGCTCTCTCTCTCTCACCCCTTCTCCCTGCTCTCTCTCTCACCCCTCTCCCTGCTCTCTCTCTCTCACCCCTCTCTCTGCTCTCTCTCACCCCTCTCCTTGCTCTCTCTCTCTCACCCCTCTCCCTGCTCTCTCTCTCTCTCACCCCTCTCCCTGCTCTCTCTCACCCCTCTCCTGCTCTCTCTCTCTCTCTCACCCCTCTCCCTGCTCTCTCTCACCCCTCTCCTTGCTCTCTCTCTCTCACCCCTCTCCCTGCTCTCTCTCTCTCTCTCTCACCCCTCTCTCTCTCTCTCTCTCACCCCTCTCCCTGCTCTCTCTCTCTCTCTCACCCCTCTCCCTGCTCTCTCTCTCTCTCACCCCTCTCCCTTCTCTCTCTCTCTCAACCCTCTCCCTGCTCTCTCTCTCTCACCCCTCTCTCTCTCTCTCACCCCTCTCCCTGCTCTCTCTCTCTCACCCCTGTCCCTGCTCTCTCTCTCACCCCTCTCCCTGCTCTCTCTCTCTCTCACCCCTCTCCCTGCTCTCTCTCTCTCTCACCCCTCTCTCTCTCTCTCTCTCACCCCTCTCCCTGCTCTCTCTCTCTCTCACCCCTCTCCCTGCTCTCTCTCTCTCTCACCCCTCTCTCTGCTCGCTCTCTCTCTCACCCCTCTCCCTGCTCTCTCTCTCTCTCACCCCCTCTCCCTGCTCTCTCTCTCTCACCCCTCTCCCTGCTCTCTCTCTCTCTCACCCCTCTCTCTCTCTCTCTCTCTCTCACCCCTCTCCCTGCTCTCTCTCTCTCTCACCCCCTCTCCCTGCTCTCTCTCTCTCACCCCTCTCCCTGCTCTCTCTCTCTCTCTCTCACCCCTCTCCCTGCTCTCTCTCTCTCTCACCCCTCTCCCTGCTCTCTCTCTCTCACCCCTCTCCCTGCTCTCTCTCTCTCTCACCCCTCTCTCTCTCTCTCTCTCACCCCTCTCCCTGCTCTCTCTCTCTCTCACCCCTCTCCCTGCTCTCTCTCTCTCACCCCTGTCCCTGCTCTCTCTCTCACCCCTCTCTCTCTCTCTCTCACCCCTCTCTCTCTCTCTCTCACCCCTCTCTCTCTCTCTCTCACCCCTCTCTCTCTCTCTCTCACCCCTCTCCCTGCTCTCTCTCTCTCTCACCCCTCTCCCTGCTCTCTCTCTCTCTCTCTCACACCCCTCTCTCTGCTCGCTCTCTCTCTCATCCCTCTCTCTCTCTCTGTCTCTCACCCCTCTCCCTGCTCTCTCTCTCTCACCTCTCTCCCTGCTCTCTCTCACCCCTCTCCCTGCTCTCTCTCTCTCTCTCTCACCCCTCTCCCTTCTCTCTCTCTCTCTCTCACCCCTCTCCCTGCTCTCTCTCTCACCCCTCTCTCTCTCTCTCTCACCCCTCTCCCTGCTCTCTCTCTCTCACCCCTGTCCCTGCTCTCTCTCTCACCCCTCTCCCTGCTCTCTCTCTCTCTCACCCCTCTCTCTGCTCGCTCTCTCTCTCACCCCTCTCCCTGCTCTCTCTCTCTCTCACCCCTCTCCCTGCTCTCTCTCTCTCACCCCTCTCCCTGCTCTCTCTCTCTCTCACCCCTCTCCCTGCTCTCTCTCTCTCTCACCCCTCTCCCTGCTCTCTCTCTCACCCCTCTCCCTTCTCTCTCTCTCTCTCTCACCCCTCTCCCTGCTCTCTCTCTCACCCCTCTCTCTCTCTCTCTCACCCCTCTCCCTGCTCTCTCTCTCTCACCCCTGTCCCTGCTCTCTCTCTCACCCCTCTCCCTGCTCTCTCTCTCTCTCACCCCTCTCTCTGCTCGCTCTCTCTCTCACCCCCTCTCCCTGCTCTCTCTCTCTCTCACCCCCTCTCCCTGCTCTCTCTCTCTCACCCCTCTCCCTGCTCTCTCTCTCTCTCACCCCTCTCCCTGCTCTCTCTCTCTCTCACCCCTCTCCCTGCTCTCTCTCTCACCCCTCTCCCTGCTCTCTCTCTCTCTTTCTCACCCCTCTCCCTTCTCTCTCTCTCTCTCTCTCACCCCTCTCCCTGCTCTCTCTCTCACCACTCTCTCTCTCTCTCTCTCACCCCTCTCCCTGCTCTCTCTCTCTCTCACCCTCTCCCTGCTCTCTCTCTCTCTCACCCCTCTCCCTGCTCTCTCTCTCTCTCTCACCCCTCTCCCTGCTCTCTCTCTCTCTCTCACCCCTCTCCCTGCTCTCTCTCTCACCCCTCTCTCTCTCTCTCACACCCCTCTCCCCTCTCTCTCTCTCTCACACCCCTCTCCCTGCTCTCTCTCTCTCTCACCCCTCTCCCTGCTCTCTCTCTCTCACCCCTGTCCCTGCTCTCTCTCTCACCCCTCTCTCTCTCTCACCCCTCTCTCTCTCTCACCCTCTCTCACCCTTCTCCCTGCTCTCTCTCTCTCTCTCACCCCTCTCCCTGCTCTCTCTCTCTCTCTCTCTCACCCCTCTCTCTGCTCGCTCTCTCTCTCACCCCTCTCTCTCTCTCTCTCTCACCCCTCTCCCTGCTCTCTCTCTCTCTCACCCCTCTCCCTGCTCTCTCTCTCTCACCCCTCTCCCTGCTCTCTCTCTCTCACCCCTCTCCCTGCTCTCTCTCTCTCTCACCCCTCTCCCTGCTCTCTCTCTCTCTCACCCCTCTCCCTGCTCTCTCTCTCTCTCTCTCTCACCCCTCTCCCTTCTCTCTCTCTCTCTCTCACCCCTCTCCCTGCTCTCTCTCTCACCCCTCTCTCTCTCTCTCTCACCCCTCTCCCTGCTCTCTCTCTCTCACCCCTCTCCCTGCTCTCTCTCTCTCTCACCCCTCTCTCTGCTCGCTCTCTCTCTCACCCCTCTCCCTGCTCTCTCTCTCTCTCACCCCTCTCCCTGCTCTCTCTCTCTCACCCCTCTCCCTGCTCTCTCTCTCTCTCTCACCCCTCTCCCTGCTCTCTCTCTCTCTCTCACCCCTCTCCCTGCTCTCTCTCTCTCTCTCACCCCTCTCCCTGCTCTCTCTCTCTCTCTCTCACCCCTCTCCCTTCTCTCTCTCACCCCTCTCCCTGCTCTCTCTCTCACCACTCTCTCTCTCTCTCTCACCCCTCTCCCTGCTCTCTCTCTCTCTCACCCCTCTCCCTGCTCTCTCTCTCTCTCACCCCTCTCCCTGCTCTCTCTCTCTCTCTCACCCCTCTCCCTGCTCTCTCTCTCACCCCTCTCTCTCTCTCTCTCTCACCCCTCTCCCCTCTCTCTCTCTCTCTCACCCCCTCCCTGCTCTCTCTCTCACCCCTCTCCCTCACACACACCCCCTTCTCCCTGCTCTCTCTCTCTCTCTCACCCCTCTCCCTGCTCTCTCTCTCTCACCCCTCTCCCTGCTCTCTCTCTCTCACCCCTTCTCCCTGCTCTCTCTCTCTCTCTCACCCCTCTCCCTGCTCTCTCTCTCTCAACCCTCTCTCTGCTCTCTCTCACCCCCCCTCCCTGCTCTCTCTCTCACCCCTCTCTCTCTCTCTCTCTCACCCCTCTCCCCTCTCTCTCTCTCTCTCACCCCTCTCCCTGCTCTCTCTCTCACCCCTCTCTCTCTCTCTCACCCCTCTCCCCTCTCTCTCTCTCTCTCACCCCCTCCCTGCTCTCTCTCTCACCCCTCTCCTCACACACCACCCCCTTCTCCCTGCTCTCTCTCTCTCTCTCACCCCTCTCCTTGCTCTATCTCTCTCACCCCTCTCCCTGCTCTCTCTCTCTCTCTCTCTCTCTCACCCCTCTCCCTGCTCTCTCTCTCCCGTCTCTCTCACCCCTCTCCCTGCTCTCTCTCTCTCTCTCTCTCACCCCTCTCCCTGCTCTCTCTCTCACTCACTCCTCTCCCTGCTCCATCTCTCTCTCACTCCTCTCCCTGCTCTCTCTCTCTCTCTCACCCCTCTCTCTGCTCTCTCTCTCTCACCCCTCTCCCTGCTCTCTCTCTCACTCCTCTCCCTGCTCTCTCTCTCACCCCTCTCCCTGCTCTCTCTCTCTCTCACTCACCCCTCTCCCTGCTCTCTCTCTCACCCCTCTCCCTGCTCTCTCTCTCTCTCTCACCCCTCTCTCTGCTCTCTCTCTCTCACTCCTCTCCCTGCTCTCTCTCTCACTCCTCTCCCTGCTCTCTCTCTCACCCCTCTCCCTGCTCTCTCACTCACCCCTCTCCCTGCTCTCTCTCTCACCCCTCTCCCTGCTCTCTCTCTCTCACCCCTCTCCCTGCTCTCTCTCTCTCACCCCTCTCCCTGCTCTCTCTCTCTCTCTCTCACCCCTCTCCCTGCTCTCTCTCTCACTCACCCCTCTCCCTGCTCTCTCTCTCACCCCTCTCCCTGCTCTCTCTCTCTCACCCCTCTCCCTGCTCTCTCTCTCTCTCTCTCTCACCCCTCTCCCTGCTCTCTCTCTCTCTCTCACCCCTCTCCCTGCTCTCTCTCTCTCACCCCTCTCCCTGCTCGCTCTCTCTCTCTCACCCCTCTCCCTGCTCTCTCTCTCTCTCACCCCTCTCCCTGCTCTCTCTCTCGCTCTCTCTCTCACCCCTCTCCCTGCTCTCTCTCTCTCACCCCTCTCCCTGCTCTCTCTCTCTCTCACCCCTCTCCCTGCTCTCGCTCTCTCTCTCACCCCTCTCCCTGCTCTCGCTCTCGCTCTCACCCCTCTCCTGCTCTATCTCTCTCTCTCTCACCCCTCTCCCTGCTCTCTCTCACCCCTCTCCCTGCTCTCTCTCTCTCTCACCCTCTCCCTGCTCTCTCTCTCTCACCCCTCTCCCTGCTCTCTCTCTCTCTCTCTCACCCCTCTCCCTGCTCTCTCTCTCTCTCTCTCTCACCCCTCTCCCTGCTCTCTCTCTCTCTCTCTCACCCCTCTCCCTGCTCTCTCTCTCTCTCTCTCACCCCTCTCCCTGCTCTCTCTCTCTCTCTCTCTCACCCCTCTCCCTGCTCTCTCTCTCTCACCCCTCTCCCTGCTCTCTCTCACCCCTCTCCCTGCTCTCTCTCACCCCTCTCCCTGCTCTCTCTCACCCCTCTCCCTGCTCTCTCTCTCTCTCTCACCCCTCTCCCTGCTCTCTCTCTCACTCACCCATCTCCTGCTCTCCCTCACCCCTCTCCCTGCTCTCTCTCTCTCACCCGTCTCCCTGCTCTCACTCACCCCTCTCCCTGCTCTCTCTCTCTCTCACTCACCCCTCTCCCTGCTCTCTCTCTCACTCACCCTCTCCCTGCTCTCCCTCACCCCTCTCCCTGCTCTCTCTCTCTCTCACCCCTCTCCCTGCTCTCTCTCTCTCTCTCTCACCCCTCTCCCTGCTCTCTCTCTCTCTCTCTCACCCCTCTCCCTGCTCTCTCTCTCTCTCTCTCTCACCCCTCTCCCTGCTCTCTCTCTCTCTCTCACCCCTCTCCCTGCTCGCTCTCTCTCTCTCTCTCACCCCTCTCCCTGCTCTCTCTCTCTCACCCCTCTCCCTGCTCTCTCTCACCCCTCTCCCTGCTCTCTCTCACCCCTCTCCCTGCTCTCTCTCACCCCTCTCCCTGCTCTCTCTCTCTCTCTCACCCCTCTCCCTGCTCTCTCTCTCACTCACACCATCTCCTGCTCTCCCTCACCCCCTCTCCCTGCTCTCTCTCTCTCACCCGTCTCCCTGCTCTCACTCACCCCTCTCCCTGCTCTCTCTCTCTCTCACTCACCCCTCTCCCTGCTCTCTCTCTCACTCACCCTCTCCCTGCTCTCCCTCACCCCTCTCCCTGCTCTCTCTCTCTCTCTCACCCCTCTCCCTGCTCTCTCTCTCTCTCTCTCACCCCTCTCCCTGCTCTCTCTCTCTCTCTCTCACCCCTCTCCCTGCTCTCTCTCTCTCTCTCTCTCACCCCTCTCCCTGCTCTCTCTCTCTCTCTCACCCCTCTCCCTGCTCTCTCTCACCCCTCTCCCTGCTCTCTCTCTCACCCATCTCTCTGCTCTCTCTCTCACTCACCCTCTCCCTGCTCTCCCTCACCCCTCTCCCTGCTCTCTCTCTCTCTCTCTCTCACCCCTCTCCCTGCTCTCTCTCTCTCTCACCCCTCTCCCTACTCTCTCTCTCTCTCCCTCACCCCTCTCCCTGCTCTCTCTCTCTCACCCCTCTCCCTGCTCTCTCTCTCTCTCTCACTCACCCTCTCCCTGCTCTCCCTCACCCCTCTCCCTGCTCTCTCTCTCTCTCTCTCTCCCCTCTCCCTGCTCTCTCTCTATCTCTCTCACCCCTCTCTCTGCTCTCTCTCTCTCTCACCCTCTCCCTACTCTCTCTCTCTCTCCCTCACCCCTCTCCCTGCTCTCTCTCTCTCACCCCTCTCCCTGCTCTCTCTCTCTCTCTCACTCACCCTCTCCCTGCTCTCCCTCACCCCTCTCCCTGCTCTCTCTCTCTCTCCCCTCTCCCTGCTCTCTCTCTCTCTCTCTCTCACCCCTCTCTCTGCTCTCTCTCTCTCTCACCCCTCTCCCTGCTCTCTCTCACCCCTCTCCCTGCTCTCTCTCTCTCTCACCCCTCTCCCTGCTCTCTCTCACCCCTCTCCCTGCTCTCTCTCACCCCTCTCCCTGCTCTCTCTCTCACCCCTCTCTCTGCTCTCTCTCACCCCTCTCTCTGCTCTCTCTCACCCCTCTCTCTGCTCTCTCTCTCACCCCTCTCTCTGCTCTCTCTCTCACCCCTCTCCTGCTCTCTCTCACCCCTCTCCCTGCTCTCTCTCTCTCTCTCACCCCTCTCCCTGCTCTCTCTCTCTCTCTCACCCCTCTCCCTGCTCTCTCTCTCTCTCTCACCCCTCTCCCTGCTCTCTCTCTCTCTCACCCCTCTCCCTGCTCTCTCTCTCTCTCTCTCACCCCTCTCCCTGCTCTCTCTCTCTCTCTCACCCCTCTCCCTGCTCTCTCTCTCTCTCTCACCCCTCTCCCTGCTCTCTCTCTCTCTCTCTCACCCCTCTCTCTGCTCTCTCTCTCTCACCCCTCTCCCTGCTCTCTCTCACCCCTCTCCCTGCTCTCTCTCTCTCTCTCTCTCACCCCTCTCCCTGCTCTCTCTCTCTCTCTCTCACCCCTCTCCCTGCTCTCTCTCTCTCTCACCCCTCTCCCTGCTCTCTCTCTCTCTCTCACCCCTCTCCCTGCTCTCTCTCTCTCTCTCTCTCACCCCTCTCCCTGCTCTCTCTCTCTCACCCCTCTCCCTGCTCTCTCTCACCCCTCTCCCTGCTCTCTCTCACCCCTCTCCCTGCTCTCTCTCACCCCTCTCCCTGCTCTCTCTCTCTCTCTCTCTCTCTCACCCCTCTCCCTGCTCTCTCTCACCCCTCTCCCTGCTCTCTCTCTCTCTCTCTCTCACCCTCTCCCTGCTCTCTCTCTCTCTCTCTCTCTCTCTCACCCCTCTCCCTGCTCTCTCTCTCTCTCTCTCTCTCTCTCACCCCTCTCTCTGCTCTCTCTCTCACTCACCCATCTCCTGCTCTCTCTCACCCCTCTCTCTGCTCTCTCTCTCACTCACCCATCTCCTGCTCTCACTCACCCCTCTCCCTGCTCTCTCTCTCTCTCACTCACCCCTCTCCCTGCTCTCTCTCTCACTCACCCGTCTCCCTGCTCTCACTCACCCCTCTCCCTGCTCTCTCTCTCTCTCTCTCACCCCTCTCCCTGCTCTCTCTCTCTCACCCGTCTCCCTGCTCTGTCTCTCCCTCACCCCTCTCCCTGCTCTCTCTCACCCCTCTCCCTGCTCTCTCTCTCTCTCACCCCTCTCCCTGCTCTCTCTCTCTCTCACCCCCTCCCTGCTCTCTCTCTCTCTCTCACCCCTCTCCCTGCTCTCTCTCACCCCTCTCCCTGCTCTCTCTCACCCCTCTCCCTGCTCTCTCTCACCCCTCTCCCTGCTCTCTCTCTCTCTCTCTCACCCCTCTCCCTGCTCTCTCTCTCACTCACCCATCTCCTGCTCTCCCTCACCCCTCTCCCTGCTCTCTCTCTCTCACCCGTCTCCCTGCTCTCACTCACCCCTCTCCCTGCTCTCTCTCTCTCTCACCCCTCTCCCTACTCTCTCTCTCTCTCCCTCACCCCTCTCCCTGCTCTCTCTCTCTCACCCCTCTCCCTGCTCTCTCTCTCTCTCTCACTCACCCTCTCCCTGCTCTCCCTCACCCCTCTCCCTGCTCTCTCTCTCTCTCCCCTCTCCCTGCTCTCTCTCTCTCTCTCTCTCACCCCTCTCTCTGCTCTCTCTCTCTCTCACCCCTCTCCCTGCTCTCTCTCACCCCTCTCCCTGCTCTCTCTCTCTCTCACCCCTCTCCCTGCTCTCTCTCACCCCTCTCCCTGCTCTCTCTCACCCCTCTCCCTGCTCTCTCTCTCACCCCTCTCTCTGCTCTCTCTCACCCCTCTCTCTGCTCTCTCTCACCCCTCTCTCTGCTCTCTCTCTCACCCCTCTCTCTGCTCTCTCTCTCACCCCTCTCCCTGCTCTCTCTCACCCCTCTCCCTGCTCTCTCTCTCTCTCTCACCCCTCTCCCTGCTCTCTCTCTCTCTCTCACCCCTCTCCCTGCTCTCTCTCTCTCTCTCACCCCTCTCCCTGCTCTCTCTCTCTCTCACCCCTCTCCCTGCTCTCTCTCTCTCTCTCTCACCCCTCTCCCTGCTCTCTCTCTCTCTCTCACCCCTCTCCCTGCTCTCTCTCTCTCTCTCACCCCTCTCCCTGCTCTCTCTCTCTCTCTCTCACCCCTCTCTCTGCTCTCTCTCTCTCACCCCTCTCCCTGCTCTCTCTCACCCCTCTCCCTGCTCTCTCTCTCTCTCTCTCTCACCCCTCTCCCTGCTCTCTCTCTCTCTCTCTCACCCCTCTCCCTGCTCTCTCTCTCTCTCACCCCTCTCCCTGCTCTCTCTCTCTCTCTCACCCCTCTCCCTGCTCTCTCTCTCTCTCTCTCTCACCCCTCTCCCTGCTCTCTCTCTCTCACCCCTCTCCCTGCTCTCTCTCACCCCTCTCCCTGCTCTCTCTCACCCCTCTCCCTGCTCTCTCTCACCCCTCTCCCTGCTCTCTCTCTCTCTCTCTCTCTCTCACCCCTCTCCCTGCTCTCTCTCACCCCTCTCCCTGCTCTCTCTCTCTCTCTCTCTCACCCCTCTCCCTGCTCTCTCTCTCTCTCTCTCTCTCTCTCACCCCTCTCCCTGCTCTCTCTCTCTCTCTCTCTCTCTCTCTCACCCCTCTCTCTGCTCTCTCTCTCACTCACCCATCTCCTGCTCCTCTCTCACCCCTCTCTCTGCTCTCTCTCTCACTCACCCATCTCCTGCTCTCACTCACCCCTCTCCCTGCTCTCTCTCTCTCTCACTCACCCCTCTCCCTGCTCTCTCTCTCACTCACCCGTCTCCCTGCTCTCACTCACCCCTCTCCCTGCTCTCTCTCTCTCTCTCTCACCCCTCTCCCTGCTCTCTCTCTCTCACCCGTCTCCCTGCTCTGTCTCTCCCTCACCCCTCTCCCTGCTCTCTCTCACCCCTCTCCCTGCTCTCTCTCTCTCTCACCCCTCTCCCTGCTCTCTCTCTCTCTCACCCCCCTCCCTGCTCTCTCTCTCTCTCTCACCCCTCTCCCTGCTCTCTCTCACCCCTCTCCCTGCTCTCTCTCACCCCTCTCCCTGCTCTCTCTCACCCCTCTCCCTGCTCTCTCTCTCTCTCTCACCCCTCTCCCTGCTCTCTCTCTCACTCACCCATCTCCTGCTCTCCCTCACCCCTCTCCCTGCTCTCTCTCTCTCACCCGTCTCCCTGCTCTCACTCACCCCTCTCCCTGCTCTCTCTCTCTCTCACTCACCCCTCTCCCTGCTCTCTCTCTCACTCACCCTCTCCCTGCTCTCCCTCACCCCTCTCCCTGCTCTCTCTCTCTCTCTCTCACCCCTCTCCCTGCTCTCTCTCTCTCTCACCCCTCTCCCTACTCTCTCTCTCTCTCCCTCACCCCTCTCCCTGCTCTCTCTCTCTCACCCCTCTCCCTGCTCTCTCTCTCTCTCTCACTCACCCTCTCCCTGCTCTCCCTCACCCCTCTCCCTGCTCTCTCTCTCTCTCTCTCTCCCCTCTCCCTGCTCTCTCTCTCTCTCTCTCACCCCTCTCTCTGCTCTCTCTCTCTCTCACCCCTCTCCCTACTCTCTCTCTCTCTCCCTCACCCCTCTCCCTGCTCTCTCTCTCTCTCACCCCTCTCCCTGCTCTCTCTCTCTCTCTCACTCACCCTCTCCCTGCTCTCCCTCACCCCTCTCCCTGCTCTCTCTCTCTCTCTCTCTCCCCTCTCCCTGCTCTCTCTCTCTCTCTCTCTCACCCCTCTCTCTGCTCTCTCTCTCTCTCACCCCCTCTCCCTGCTCTCTCTCACCCCTCTCCCTGCTCTCTCTCTCTCTCACCCCCTCCCTGCTCTCTCTCACCCCTCTCCCTGCTCTCTCTCACCCTCTCCCTGCTCTCTCTCTCACCCCTCTCTCTGCTCTCTCTCACCCCTCTCTCTGCTCTCTCTCACCCCTCTCTCTGCTCTCTCTCTCACCCCTCTCTCTGCTCTCTCTCTCACCCCTCTCCCTGCTCTCTCTCTCTCTCTCACCCCTCTCCCTGCTCTCTCTCTCTCTCTCACCCCTCTCCTGCTCTCTCTCTCTCTCTCACCCCTCTCCCTGCTCTCTCTCTCTCTCACCCCTCTCCCTGCTCTCTCTCTCTCTCTCTCACCCCTCTCCCTGCTCTCTCTCTCTCTCTCACCCCTCTCCCTGCTCTCTCTCTCTCTCTCACCCCTCTCCCTGCTCTCTCTCTCTCTCTCTCACCCCTCTCTCTGCTCTCTCTCTCTCTCTCTCACCCCTCTCTCTGCTCTCTCTCTCTCACCCCTCTCCCTGCTCTCTCTCACCCCTCTCCCTGCTCTCTCTCTCTCTCTCTCTCACCCCTCTCCCTGCTCTCTCTCTCTCTCTCTCACCCCTCTCCCTGCTCTCTCTCTCTCTCACCCCTCTCCCTGCTCTCTCTCTCTCTCTCACCCCTCTCCCTGCTCTCTCTCTCTCTCTCTCTCACCCCTCTCCCTGCTCTCTCTCTCTCACCCCTCTCCCTGCTCTCTCTCACCCCTCTCCCTGCTCTCTCTCACCCCTCTCCCTGCTCTCTCTCACCCCTCTCCCTGCTCTCTCTCTCTCTCTCTCTCTCTCACCCCTCTCCCTGCTCTCTCTCACCCCTCTCCCTGCTCTCTCTCTCTCTCTCTCACCCCTCTCCCTGCTCTCTCTCTCTCTCTCTCTCTCTCTCACCCCTCTCCCTGCTCTCTCTCTCTCTCTCTCTCTCTCACCCCTCTCTCTGCTCTCTCTCTCACTCACCCATCTCCTGCTCTCTCTCACCCCTCTCTCTGCTCTCTCTCTCACTCACCCATCTCCTGCTCTCACTCACCCCTCTCCCTGCTCTCTCTCTCTCTCACTCACCCCTCTCCCTGCTCTCTCTCTCACTCACCCGTCTCCCTGCTCTCACTCACCCCTCTCCCTGCTCTCTCTCTCTCTCTCTCACCCCTCTCCCTGCTCTCTCTCTCTCACCCGTCTCCCTGCTCTGTCTCTCCCTCACCCCTCTCCCTGCTCTCTCTCACCCCTCTCCCTGCTCTCTCTCTCTCTCACCCCTCTCCCTGCTCTCTCTCTCTCTCACCCCCCTCCCTGCTCTCTCTCTCTCTCTCACCCCTCTCCCTGCTCTCTCTCTCACTCACCCGTCTCCCTGCTCTCACTCACCCCCCTCCCTGCTCTCACTCACCCCCCTCCCTGCTCTCTCTCTCACTCACCCCTCTCCCTGCTCTCACTCACCCCTCTCCCTGCTCTCACTCACCCCTCTCCCTGCTCTCTCTCTCTCACCCGTCTCCCTGCTCTCTCTCTCACTCACCCCTCTCCCTGCTCTCACTCACCCCTCTCCCTGCTCTCACTCACCCCTCTCCCTGCTCTCTCTCTCTCACCCGTCTCCCTGCTCTCTCTCTCTCTCACCCTCTCCCTGCTCTGTCTCTCCCTCACCCCTCTCCCTGCTCTGTCTCTCCCTCACCCCTCTCCCTGCTCTCTCTCTCCCTCACCCCTCTCCCTGCTCTCTCTCTCCCTCACCCCTCTCCCTGCTCTCTCTCTCTCTCACCCCTCTCCCTGCTCTCTCTCTCTCTCTCTCACCCCTCTCCCTGCTCTCTCTCTCCCTCACCCCTCTCCCTGCTCTCTCTCTCTCTCACCCCTCTCCCTGCTCTGTCTCTCTCTCACCCCTCTCCCTGCTCTGTCTCTCCCTCACCCCTCTCCCTGCTCTGTCTCTCTCTCACCCCTCTCCCTGCTCTCTCTCTCTCACCCCTCTCCCTGCTCTCTCTCTCTCACCCCTCTCCTGCTCTCTCTCTCTCACCCCTCTCCCTGCTCTCTCTCTCTCACCCCTCTCCCTGCTCTCTCTCTCTCTCTCACCCCTCTCCCTTCTCTCTCTCTCTCTCTCTCACCCTCTCCCTTCTCTCTCTCTCTCTCTCTCACCCCTCTCCCTTCTCTCTCTCTCTCTCACCCCTCTCCCTTCTCTCTCTCTCTCTCTCACCCCTCACCCCTCTCTCTCTCTCTCTCACCCCTCTCTCTCTCTCTCTCACCCCTCTCCCTGCTCTCTCTCTCTCACCCCTGTCCCTGCTCTCTCTCTCACCCCTCTCCCTGCTCTCTCTCTCTCTCTCTCTCACCCCTCTCCCTGCTCTCTCTCTCTCTCTCACCCCTCTCCCTGCTCTCTCTCTCTCTCACCCCTCTCCCTGCTCTCTCTCTCTCTCTCTCTCACCCCTCTCCCTGCTCTCTCTCTCTCACCCCTCTCCCTGCTCTCTCTCTCTCACCCCTCTCCCTTCTCTCTCTCTCTCTCACCCCTCTCCCTGCTCTCTCTCTCACCCTCTCTCTCTCTCTCTCTCTCACCCCTCTCCTGCTCTCTCTCTCTCACTCCCCTCTCCCTGCTCTCTCTCTCTCACCCCTGTCCCTGCTCTCTCTCTCACCCCTCTCTCTCTCTCACCTCCTCTCTCTCTCTCACCCCTCTCCCTGCTCTGTCTCTCCCTCACCCCTCTCCCTGCTCTCTCTCTCTCACCCCTCTCCCTGCTCTCTCTCTCTCTCACCCCTCTCCCTGCTCTGTCTCTCTCTCACCCCTCTCCCTGCTCTCTCTCTCTCACCCCTCTCCCTGCTCTGTCTCTCTCTCACCCCTCTCCCTGCTCTGTCTCTCCCTCACCCCTCTCCCTGCTCTGTCTCTCTCTCACCCCTCTCCCTGCTCTGTCTCTCTCACCCTCTCCCTCTGTCTCTCACCCTCTCCCTGCTCTCTCTCTCTCTCACCCCTCTCCCTGCTCTGTCTCTCTCTCTCCTCTCTCTCTCTCTCCCCTCTCCCTGCTCTCTCTCTCTC
>NW_027310549.1:0-5000 GCF_047496795.1 Chiloscyllium punctatum
GGCATAGTTAAGGAAAGGGTTCGAATTTTCTCAACAGTACGAAAAAAGTGAGCAGGGAAGCTAGAGAAGGTGTCAGTGAGTCCCAAACGAGTGAACCGCAAAACTTAGGGAAATGCCCGAAAGCGTTTTAAAGGGTGAAATCGGGAACGAGGAAATGATGGGAAAGTGCCTGAAAGTGCTAAATGAGTAAACAGAAAAACGAAGAAAAATGTTTGAAAAGAAGAAGTGAGTAACCAGGAAAACTTAGAAAAATGTTCAAAACGAAGAAATCAGTAACCAGGAAAACTTAGAAAAATGATCAAAAAGAAGAAATGAGTAACCAGGAAAACTTAGAAAAATGTTTAAAAAGAAGAAATCAGTAACCAGGAAAACTTAGGAAAATGTTTAAAAAGAAGAAATCAGTAACCAGAAAAACTGCGAAAAATGTTTAAAAAGAAGAAATGAGTAACCAGAAAAACTTAGAAAAATGTTTAAAAAGAAGAAATCAGTAACCAGGAAAACTTAGAAAAATGTTTAAAAAGAAGAAATCAGTAACCAGGAAAACTTAGAAAAATGTTTAAAAAGAAGAAATCAGTAACCAGGAAAACTTAGAAAAATGTTATAAAAGAAGAAGTGAGTAACCAGAAAAACTTAGAAAAATGTTTAAAAAGAAGAAATCAGTAACCAGAAAAACTGCGAAAAATGTTTAAAAAGAAGAAATCAGTAACCAGACAAACTGCGAAAAATGTTTAAAAAGAAGAAATCAGTAACCAGGAAAACTTAGAAAAATGTTTAAAAAGAAGAAGTGAGTAACCAGAAAAACTTAGAAAAATGTTTAAAAAGAAGAAATCAGTAACCAGAAAAACTTAGAAAAATGTTTAAAAAGAAGAAATCAGTAACCAGAAAAACTGCGAAAAATGTTTAAAAAGAAGAAATCAGTAACCAGGAAAACTTAGAAAAATGTTTAAAAAGAAGAAATCAGTAACCAGAAAAACTGCGAAAAATGTTTAAAAAGAAGAAATCAGTAACCAGGAAAACTTAGAAAAATGTTTAAAAAGAAGAAATCAGTAACCAGAAAAACTTAGAAAAATGTTTAAAAAAGAAGAAATGAGTAACCAGAAAAACTTAGAAAAATGTTTAAAAAGAAGAAATCAGTAACCAGAAAAACGGCGAAAAATGTTTAAAAAGAAGAAATCAGTAACCAGAAAAACTTAGAAAAATGTTTAAAAAGAAGAAGTGAGTAACCAGAAAAACTTAGAAAAATGTTTAAAAAGAAGAAAATGAGTAACCAGAAAAACTTAGAAAATGTTTAAAAAGAAGAAATCAGTAACCAGAAAAACTTAGAAAAATGTTTAAAAAGAAGAAATGAGTAACCAGAAAAACTTAGAAAAATGCTTAAAAAGAAGAAATCAGTAACCAGAAAAACGGCGAAAAAATGTTTAAAAAGAAGAAATCAGTAACCAGAAAACGGCGAAAAATGTTTAAAAAGAAGAAATCAGTAACCAGACAAACTGCGAAAAAATGTTTAAAAAGAAGAAATCAGTAACCAGAAAAACTGCGAAAAATGTTTAAAAAGAAGAAATCAGTAACCAGGAAAACTTAGAAAAATGTTTAAAAAGAAGAAATGAGTAACCAGGAAAACTTAGAAAAATGTTTAAAAAGAAGAAATGAGTAACCAGGAAAACTTAGAAAAATGTTTAAAAAGAAGAAATCAGTAACCAGAAAAACTTAGAAAAATGTTTAAAAAGAAGAAATCAGTAACCAGAAAAACTTAGAAAAATGTTTAAAAAGAAGAAATGAGTAACCAGAAAAACTTAGAAAAATGTTTAAAAAGAAGAAATGAGTAACCAGAAAAACTTAGAAAAATGTTTAAAAAGAAGAAATCAGTAACCAGAAAAACGGCGAAAATGTTTTAAAAAGAAGAAGTGAGTAACCAGAAAAACTTAGAAAAATGTTTAAAAAGAAGAAATGAGTAACCAGAAAAACTTAGAAAAATGTTTAAAAAGAAGAAATCAGTAACCAGAAAAACTTAGAAAAATGTTTAAAAAGAAGAAATGAGTAACCAGAAAAACTTAGAAAAATGTTTAAAAAGAAGAAATCAGTAACCAGAAAAACGGCGAAAAATGTTTAAAAAGAAGAAATCAGTAACCAGAAAAACGGCGAAAAATGTTTAAAAAGAAGAAATCAGTAACCAGACAAACTGCGAAAAATGTTTAAAAAGAAGAAATCAGTAACCAGAAAAACTTAGAAAAATGTTTAAAAAGAAGAAATCAGTAACCAGGAAAACTTGGAAAAAAACACTTAGAAAAATTTTCAGCAAAGTGTGAAAAATATTCTAAGTGTCAGCGGAGGAAAATGCTGCAGCATCGGGAAAGATTCGCAAACTTACACCGAACATGTGCTCCGAAGTGCCGGAGGAATTGGGTGAATTGAGCCCGGCAAATGGCCAGCTGTCGTTTTGTGCCTGCAGCCCGAAAACTTAACTTTGTCTGTCGCGGAAGTCCGGACCGAGAAAAATCCAAACGGTTTTGACCGGACCGAGTTCCAGACCGATGCAGTCAAATTTGGAATTCAGACCCATTCAGTGCCACTTGTAGTTTTTCCGCAGTGAGGTTGGCGGGGTACCCGGAGATATATGGGAACACGATTTTTAGAACAAAATGGCGGCGCGGGACCGTTCTGAAAGGCATCCGAAAAACGGTTCCACGGGCATAGCACTTTAATGACAGGTATGAGTGCATGCCGGAGAGCTCTTGGAAGTCGAATTTTTGACACTTTGTCAATTTTTTGACAGATTTGACAAACTCTTTCTGTCTGTTCTAAGAGTCAGTCAGAGACTTGTGCGGCGGTCTTTTGACACTATTGGAGGGCGGGCAAACCCCACGTTGACTCCGGCCGTCCCTCCACAGGCGCTCGTGTCCAAAATGAAGGCGAGAGACGCGAGTGGCCTGGTTCCCTTGGGTGTTGCCAAGAAGGCTGCGGGCTGACCGTTGCCTGAGCACTCCCTAAAGCCTCTTGTGATGAGAGCAGACCTCGCCTGCCGCACGACCGGCTCTGGGAGTCGTTGGGCCGCTATTTGTGAATAGTCTGGTCCTCCTCTGCCACCCGGACAAGCGCGATGGCTCTGCCGCCCTGCGGTGCTCGTCACCCAGGTTTGGGGAACACGATACTCGTAACAAAAATAAAAGGCGGCTCGGGACCTGCAGGCGAAAGGGGGTCCCGTGGTGCTAAGCACGTCGACTTCGGGTCTCGGTGCAAGCCGGAGAGCTCACGGAAGTCTAAAGTTTTCGGCACGTGGTCGAATCTTTTTCAAAGGCTTACCCGGCTCTTTCCGTCCATTCTGAGAGTAAGTCAGAGGCCGGTGCGGAGGTCTCTTGACAATCGGAGGGGGTGGTGGCCCTCCGCAGGCGCTCGTGTCGAAAATGAAGGCGAGAGACGCGAGTGGCCTGGTTCCCCTGGGTGTTGCCAGGAAGGCTGCGGGCTGACCCTTGCCTGAGCACTCCCTAAAGCCTCTTGTGATGAGAGCAGACCTCGCGCGCCGCACGACCGGCTCTGGGAGTCGTTGGGCCGCTATCTGTGAATAGTCTGGTCCTCCTCTGCCACCCGGCCAAGTGCGATGGCTCTGCCGCCTGCGGTGCTCGTCACGCAGGTATGGGGCACACGATGCTCGTAACAGCAAATAAAGGCGGCTCGGGACCTGCAGGCGAAAGGGGTCCCGTGGTGCTTAGCACGTCGACTTCGGGTCTCGGTGCAAGCCGGAGAGCTCACGGAAGTCTAAAGTTTTCGGCACGTGGTCGAATCTTTTGAAAGGCTTACCCGGCTCTTTCCGTCCATTCTGAGAGTCAGTCAGAGGCCGGTGCGGCGGTCTATTGACGACCGGAGGCTCCCATGGGTGTTGCGATGAGGGTGGAGGGCACAGAACCTTGCCTTAGCACTCCCTAATAAAGCCTCTTGTGAAGAGAGCAGACCTCGCGCGCCGCACGACCGGCTCTGGGAGTCGTTGGGCGCTATCTGTGAATAGTCGGGTCCTCCTCTGCCACCGGCCAAGTGCGATGGCTCTGCCGCCCTGCGGTGCTCGTCACGCAGGTATGGGGCACACGATGCTCGTAACAGCAAATAAAGGCGGCTCGGGACCTGCAGGCGAAAGGGGTCCCGTGGTGCTTCGCACGTCGACTTCGGGTCTCGGTGCAAGCCGGAGAGCTCACGGAAGTCTAAAGTTTTCGGCACGTGGTCGAATCTTTTGAAAGGCTTACCCGGCTCTTTCCGTCCATTCTGAGAGTCAGTCAGAGGCCGGTGCGGCGGTCTATTGACGACCGGAGGCTCCCATGGGTGTTGCGATGAGGGTGGAGGGCACAGAACCTTGCCTTAGCACTCCCTAATAAAGCCTCTTGTGAAGAGAGCAGACCTCGCGCGCCGCACGACCGGCTCTGGGAGTCGTTGGGCCGCTATCTGTGAATAGTCGGGTCCTCCTCTGCCACCCGGCCAAGTGCGATGGCTCTGCCGCCCTGCGGTGCTCGTCACGCAGGTATGGGGCACACGATGCTCGTAACAGCAAATAAAGCGGCTCGGGACCTGCAGGCGAAAGGGGTCCCGTGGTGCTTCGCACGTCGACTTCGGGTCTCGGTGCAAGCCGGAGAGCTCACGGAAGTCTAAAGTTTTCGGCACGTGGTCGGAATCTTTTGAAAGGCTTACCCGGCTCTTTCCGTCCATTCTGAGACGTCAGTCAGAGGCCGGTGCGGCGGTCTATTGACGACCGGAGGCTCCCATGGGTGTTGCGATGAGGGTGGAGGGCACAGAACCTTGCCTTAGCACTCCCTAATAAAGCCTCTTGTGAAGAGAGCAGACCTCGCGCGCCGCACGACCGGCTCTGGGAGTCGTTGGGCCGCTATCTGTGAATAGTCGGGTCCTCCTCTGCCACCCGGCCAAGTGCGATGGCTCTGCCGCCCTGCGGTGCTCGTCACGCAGGTATGGGGCACACGATGCTCGTAACAGCAAATAAAGGCGGCTCGGGACCTGCAGGC
>NW_027310549.1:10000-12500 GCF_047496795.1 Chiloscyllium punctatum
TTTCAACTTGTCTCGCGAGGGTGGTTTCGGGGCCAGCAGGAGAGCTCGTCGGGGTAGCAGGCCCTGCAGCCGTGGTCACCGCCAAACCCCCACAACTCGAGCAAGTGAAAAAAAAAGTAACAAATAAGAAAGGATCGTCGGCTTGGGGGTACGCCCGTTTCCGTTTCAACTTGTCTCGCGAGGGTGGTTTCGGGGCCAGCAGGAGAGCTCGTCGGGGTAGCAGGCCCTGCAGCCGTGGTCACCGCCAAACCCCCACAACTCGAGCAAGTGAAAAAAAAAAGTAACAAATAAGAAAGGATCTCTGTCGGCTTGGGGGTACGCCCGTTTCCGTTTCAACTTGTCTCGCGAGGGTGGTTTCGGGGCCAGCAGGAGAGCTCGTCGGGGTAGCAGGCCCTGCAGCCGTGGTCACCGCCAAATCCCCACAACTCGAGCAAGTGAAAAAAAAAGTAACAAATAAGAAAGGATCGTCGGCTTGGGGGTACGCCCGTTTCCGTTTCAACTTGTCTCGCGAGGGTGGTTTCGGGGCCAGCAGGAGAGCTCGTCGGGGTAGCAGGCCCTGCAGCCGTGGTCACCGCCAAACCCCCCACAACTGTTGGGCGCCTACCTGCGCGGGGCAGGAGGACACTTTCCGATTTCAAATCTCCGTTTGCCGAGTCCACCCCGAACGCACGCGGGCGGGCGGGTTCGCATCACCCTTCGTCACAAGGGGCGAAGCCCGTTCCACCGTCTCGTCAGTAGTGCCGACCGGTCTGTGATCGACGAGGGGAGCCACACCAGGTCCGGCCCTGCTGCTTGGCGGCACCGCGTCGTCGGGAGCTCGCGACAGACGGAGGGTTTCGGTGTACTCTCCAGCCACGGGAAACGAAGCCGGTGATGCAGGCGCCGGTCTTTCGCTCCCAAATCGGCTGGGTTTACATCGTTGCTATCTAGTCACGCTCCCTTCAAACCCGACGGGGTACCTATTCCCCTCACCCGTCTGTGCGTATACAGCCTCTTTGCACTTGCGGGATGGGGGTGGTGGTTTAAAGACTCTCGAGTTGCCGCCCGTCGGTCTCCGAGCTCCGTGCAGTAGTGATCCCCAGCGAACTGCCAGCAGGGCGAACGAGCGATCCCGCTCTCGGTCGGGGCGCCTGGCGTCGATCGGTGGTCGGTGGCTTGCGGGCAAGCTGCGCTGTGAGTGTGGGAACGAGTATGACGAGCCGTTGCCGCGACTCCCAGTCCACCTCGGCGGTGGCTGGGCCGGGCGGGCGTCTGCTCGGGCGAGTGCCGCCCCCGCCTCCTCGCAGGAAGTCCGCTCGCCGACACGCCGCCACGTGCACGCGTCAGTGACGCTGCCGAACCGATGGCCGGTGCCCGTTCCCGCCTCTGCTTTTCCTAGGGCAAAGCTGCTGCACGCCTCGTGATACTAGGCGGGCGACATGGTGGCGGTGATCCTGCCTCCGTCGCTGCGGTGCGTTGGGGCACGCATCGCCTCTTGGGCGCCCTGTCCTCCTCCCCCCAATAGACGTATGTTTCTGCGGGCCGCACCAGGATGGTGCTCCCCATCGCTTCACGCCACCCTGCTCCGCCCGCACGCCGGCGTGCAGGTGGCTGTAGCTCAAGGTGGGGAGCGTATGTGCGGTCCGGGTCGCTTTCCTCTGGCGAGGGAGAGACCTAAAACAAACTCAGACAACTCTTGACGGTGGATCACTCGGCTCGTGCGTCGATGACGAACGCAGCTAGCTGCGAGAATTAATGTGAATTGCAGGACACATTGATCATCGACACTTTGAACGCACTTTGCGGCCCCGGGTTCTTCCCGGGGCCACGCCTGTCTGAGGGTCGTTTGGCAATCAATCGCACTCGCCTTGGCTGGCGAGAGCGCGGCTGGGGTGTCGCAGAGGACCCGTCCTCTTTGTCCCCCTAAGTTCAGACTCCGGAGCCCTCCGGCGTCGGAGCGCTTGGCCTTTCCCCCCCACCCTGCACATTCCGTTCGTCAGGCTCGACGCCATCCCCCCGCCGGGGAGCGCGGCCTGGCGTCCGTCTGTGTCGTGGCAGTGGGGCCAGCACGGCTGTCACCGGTCCCAGAATGGCTGTCGGTGGTTCACACTGTGTGTGTGTGCCAACCCTCCTGGTCTCTGGGACACGGAGCTGCCACGAAGTGTTGAGCCTCCAGTGGGGGGTCTGCCTAAGCTCTGCACGTCCGCATTGGGTCCGTCTCTCGGTTGGCTGGCAGTGGAAAGAGTGAAGGGAGCCGCGGAGGTCCGGTGCTGGTGCGCCGCCGGCCTGACCGTGGAGCTCGCCGGTTTGACACGCTGACCCGACTCGATGGTTGATCGATTGAGAGTGCTGGGAGCTGCAGGCCGCCCGCTGCTGCAGCCGCCCGTCTCGTGGTTCGTCCTCGGCCTTAAGTGGCCGGCGGGGCGTCTGATCCTGTCTCCCCTGCTGGCGCCGAGTGCCTGGCCGAGGGAGGAGGTTTTCGTCGAACGCTGTGACTTGGACGGTCGCACGCGCGTGGATC
>NW_027310549.1:20000-32500 GCF_047496795.1 Chiloscyllium punctatum
TAACGCGGGTAGCTCAGCCGGATTTGACCCGGCGGTTCTGGCGACGGTCTCGCCTTCGAGGGGGGAGCGCCCCGCGTGTTCAGGCCGAATTTTGTGCATTTCCATCGGCGGGAAGAGGTCCAAACGGGAATGGGATTGAATGTGACTGCTGAAGCCGACATTGAGACCTCTAACGCGGGTAGCTCGGCAGGATTTGACCCGGCGGTTCTGCCGAAGGTCTCACCTTCGAGGGGGGAGCGTCCCGCGTGTTCAGGCCGAATATCGTGCATTGTTAACGGCGGGAAGTGTTCCAAACGTGAATGGGATTGAATGTGACTGCTGAAGCCGACATTGAGACCTCTAACGCGGGTAGCTCGGCCGGATTTGACCCGGCGGTTCTGGCGACGGTCTCGCCTTCGAGGGGGGAGCGTCCCGCGTGTTCAGGCCGAATTTTGTGCATTTCCATCGGCGGGAAGAGGTCCAAACGGGAATGGGATTGAATGTGACTGCTGAAGCCGACATTGAGACCTCTAACGCGGGTAGCTCGGCAGGATTTGACCCGGCGGTTCTGCCGAAGGTCTCACCTTCGAGGGGGGAGCGTCCCGCGTGTTCAGGCCGAATATCGTGCATTGTTAACGGCGGGAAGTGTTCCAAAAGGGAATGGGATTGAATGTGACTGCTGAAGCCGACATTGAGACCTCTAACGCGGGTAGCTCGGCCGGATTTGACCCGGCGGTTCTGGCGACGGTCTCGCCTTCGAGGGGGGAGCGTCCCGCGTGTTCAGGCCGAATTTTGTGCATTTCCATCGGCGGGAAGAGGTCCAAACGGGAATGGGATTGAATGTGACTGCTGAAGCCGACATTGAGACCTCTAACGCGGGTAGCTCGGCCGGATTTGACCCGGCGGTTCTGCCGAAGGTCTCACCTTCGAGGGGGGAGCGTCCCGCGTGTTCAGGCCGAGTTTTGTGCATTTCCATCGGCGGGAAGAGGTCCAAACGGGAATGGGATTGAATGTGACTGCTGAAGCCGACATTGAGACCTCTAACGCGGGTAGCTCGGCCGGATTTGACCCGGCGGTTCTGCCGAAGGTCTCAGCTTCGAGGGGGGAGCGCCCACCGTGTACAGGCCGATTTTCATGCATTTCCAACCGTGGGAAGGGGTCCGAAAGGGGATGGGGGTGAACGTGACTGCTCAACCCGACTTTGAGACCTCTAACGCGGGTAGCTCAGCCGGATTTGACCCGGCGGTTCTGGCGACGGTCTCGCCTTCGAGGGGGGAGCGTCCCGCGTGTTCAGGCCGAATTTTGTGCATTTCCATCGGCGGGAAGAGGTCCAAACGGGAATGGGATTGAATGTGACTGCTGAAGCCGACATTGAGACCTCTAACGCGGGTAGCTCGGCCGGATTTGACCCGGCGGTTCTGCCGAAGGTCTCACCTTCGAGGGGGGAGCGTCCCGCGTGTTCAGGCCGAATTTTGTGCATTTCCATCGGCGGGAAGAGGTCCAAACGGGAATGGGATTGAATGTGACTGCTGAAGCCGACATTGAGACCTCTAACGCGGGTAGCTCGGCCGGATTTGACCCGGCGGTTCTGCCGAAGGTCTCACCTTCGAGGGGGGAGCGCCCACCGTGTACAGGCCGATTTTCATGCATTTCCAACCGTGGGAAGGGGTCCGAAAGGGGATGGGGGTGAACGTGACTGCTCAACCCGACTTTGAGACCTGTAACGCGGGTAGCTCAGCCGGATTTGACCCGGCGGTTCTGGCGACGGTCTCGCCTTCGAGGGGGGAGCGTCCCGCGTGTTCAGGCCGAATTTTGTGCATTTCCATCGGCGGGAAGAGGTCCAAACGGGAATGGGATTGAATGTGACTGCTGAAGCCGACATTGAGACCTCTAACGCGGGTAGCTCGGCCGGATTTGACCCGGCGGTTCTGCCGAAGGTCTCACCTTCGAGGGGGGAGCGTCCCGCGTGTTCAGGCCGAATTTTGTGCATTTCCATCGGCGGGAAGAGGTCCAAACGGGAATGGGATTGAATGTGACTGCTGAAGCCGACATTGAGACCTCTAACGCGGGTAGCTCGGCCGGATTTGACCCGGCGGTTCTGCCGAAGGTCTCACCTTCGAGGGGGGAGCGCCCACCGTGTACAGGCCGATTTTCATGCATTTCCAACCGTGGGAAGGGGTCCGAAAGGGGATGGGGGTGAACGTGACTGCTCAACCCGACTTTGAGACCTGTAACGCGGGTAGCTCAGCCGGATTTGACCCGGCGGTTCTGGCGACGGTCTCGCCTTCGAGGGGGGAGCGTCCCGCGTGTTCAGGCCGAATTTTGTGCATTTCCATCGGCGGGAAGAGGTCCAAACGGGAATGGGATTGAATGTGACTGCTGAAGCCGACATTGAGACCTCTAACGCGGGTAGCTCGGCCGGATTTGACCCGGCGGTTCTGCCGAAGGTCTCACCTTCGAGGGGGGAGCGTCCCGCGTGTTCAGGCCGAATTTTGTGCATTTCCATCGGCGGGAAGAGGTCCAAACGGGAATGGGATTGAATGTGACTGCTGAAGCCGACATTGAGACCTCTAACGCGGGTAGCTCGGCCGGATTTGACCCGGCGGTTCTGCCGAAGGTCTCACCTTCGAGGGGGGAGCGCCCACCGTGTACAGGCCGATTTTCATGCATTTCCAACCGTGGGAAGGGGTCCGAAAGGGGATGGGGGTGAACGTGACTGCTCAACCCGACTTTGAGACCTGTAACGCGGGTAGCTCAGCCGGATTTGACCCGGCGGTTCTGGCGACGGTCTCGCCTTCGAGGGGGGAGCGCCCCGCGTGTTCAGGCCGAATTTTGTGCATTTCCATCGGCGGGAAGAGGTCCAAACGGGAATGGGATTGAATGTGACTGCTGAAGCCGACATTGAGACCTCTAACGCGGGTAGCTCGGCAGGATTTGACCCGGCGGTTCTGCCGAAGGTCTCACCTTCGAGGGGGGAGCGCCCACCGTGTACAGGCCGATTTTCATGCATTTCCAACCGTGGGAAGGGGGCCGAAAGGGGATGGGGGTGAATGTGACTGCTCAACCCGACTTTGAGGCATCTAACCCGGGTAGCTCAGCCGGGTTTGACCCGGCGGGTTCTGCCGACTGCCTCGCCTTCGAGGGGGGAGCGTCCCCCGTGTACAGGCCGATTTTCATGCATTTCGAACCGTGGGAAGTGGCCCAAAAGGGGATGGGGGTGAATGTGACTGCTCAACCCGACTTTGGCGCTTCCGAGCCGGGTAGCCCGGCCGGGTTTGACCCGGCGGTTCTGCCGTCGGTCTCGCCTTCGAGGGCGGAGCCTCCCCCGTGTACAGGCCGATTTTCATGCATTTGCAACGGTGGGAAGTTGCCCAAAAGTCGATGGGAGTGAATGTGACTGCTCAACCCGACTTTGAGACTTTTAAGCCGGGTAGCTCAGCCGGGTTTGACCCGGCGGTTCTGCCGACGGTCTCGCCTTCGAGGGGGGAGCCTCCCCCGTGTACAGGCCGATTTTCGTGCATTTCCAACGGTGGGAAGAGGTTCAAAAGGGGATGGGAGTGAATGTGACCTGCTCAACCCGACTCTGAGGCTTCTAACCCGGGTAGCTCGGCCGGGTTTGATCCGGCGGGTCTGCCGACGGTCTCGTCTTCGAGGCCGGTGCCTCCCCCGTGTACAGGCCGATTTTCGTGCATTTCCAACGGTGGGAAGTGGTCCAAAAGGGAATGGGGGTGGACGTGTCTGCTCATACCGACTTTGAGACTTGTAAGCCGGGTAGCTCAGCCGGGTTTGACCCGGCGGTTCTGCCGACGGTCTCGCCTTCGAGGGGGGAGCCTCCCCCGTGTACAGGCCGATTTCCGTGCATTTCCAACGGTGGGAAGAGGTTCAAAAGGGGATGGGAGTGAATGTGACTGCTCAACCCGACTCTGAGGCTTCTAACCCGGGTAGCTCGGCCGGGTTTGATCCGGCGGTTCTGCCGACGGTCTCGTCTTCGAGGCCGGTGCCTCCCCCGTGTACAGGCCGATTTTCGTGCAATTTCCAACGGTGGGAAGAGGTTCAAAAGGGGATGGGGGTGAATGCGACTGCTCAACCCGACTCTGAGGCTTCTAACCCGGGTAGCCCGGCGGGTTTGACCCGGCGGTTCTGCCGTCGGTCTCGCCTTCGAGGGCGGAGCCTCCCCCGTGTACAGGCCGATTTTCATGCATTTGCAACGGTGGGAAGTTGCCCAAAAGTCGATGGGAGTGAATGTGACTGCTCAACCCGACTTTGAGACTTTTAAGCCGGGTAGCTCAGCCGGGTTTGACCCGGCGGTTCTGCCGACGGTCTCGCCTTCGAGGGGGGAGCCTCCCCCGTGTACAGGCCGATTTTCGTGCATTTCCAACGGTGGGAAGAGGTTCAAAAGGGGATGGGAGTGAATGTGACTGCTCAACCCGACTCTGAGGCTTCTAACCCGGGTAGCTCGGCCGGGTTTGATCCGGCGGGTCTGCCGACGGTCTCGTCTTCGAGGCCGGTGCCTCCCCCGTGTACAGGCCGATTTTCGTGCATTTCCAACGGTGGGAAGTGGTCCAAAAGGGAAATGGGGGTGGACGTGTCTGCTCATACCGACTTTGAGACTTGTAAGCCGGGTAGCTCAGCCGGGTTTGACCCGGCGGTTCTGCCGACGGTCTCGCCTTCGAGGGGGGAGCCTCCCCCGTGTACAGGCCGATTTCCGTGCATTTCCAACGGTGGGAAGAGGTTCAAAAGGGGATGGGAGTGAATGTGACTGCTCAACCCGACTCTGAGGCTTCTAACCCGGGTAGCTCGGCCGGGTTTGATCCGGCGGTTCTGCCGACGGTCTCGTCTTCGAGGCCGGTGCCTCCCCCGTGTACAGGCCGATTTTCGTGCATTTCCAACGGTGGGAAGAGGTTCAAAAGGGGATGGGGGTGAATGCGACTGCTCAACCCGACTCTGAGGCTTCTAACCCGGGTAGCCCGGCCGGGTTTGACCCGGCGGTTCTGCCGTCGGTCTCGCCTTCGAGGGCGGAGCCTCCCCCGTGTACAGGCCGATTTTCATGCATTTGCAACGGTGGGAAGTTGCCCAAAAGTCGATGGGAGTGAATGTGACTGCTCAACCCGACTTTGAGACTTTTAAGCCGGGTAGCTCAGCCGGGTTTGACCCGGCGGTTCTGCCGACGGTCTCGCCTTCGAGGGGGGAGCCTCCCCCGTGTACAGGCCGATTTTCGTGCATTTCCAACGGTGGGAAGAGGTTCAAAAGGGGATGGGAGTGAATGTGACTGCTCAACCCGACTCTGAGGCTTCTAACCCGGGTAGCTCGGCCGGGTTTGATCCGGCGGTTCTGCCGGACGGTCTCGTCTTCGAGGCCGGTGCCTCCCCCGTGTACAGGCCGATTTTCGTGCATTTCCAACGGTGGGGAAGTGGTCCAAAAGGGAATGGGGGTGGACGTGTCTGCTCATACCGACTTTGAGACTTGTAAGCCGGGTAGCTCAGCCGGGTTTGTTCCGGCGGTTCTGCCGACGGTCTCGTCATCGAGGGGGGAGCCTCCCCCGTGTCCAGGCCGATTTTCATGCATTTCCAGACCGTGGGAAGTGGTCCAAAAAGGGAATGGGGGTGAATGTGACTGCTCATACCGACTTTGAGACTTTTAAGCCGGGTAGCTCAGCCGGGTTTGACCCGGCGGTTCTGCCGACGGTCTCGCCTTCGAGGGGGGAGCGTCCCCCGTGTTCAGGCCGAATTTTGTGCATTTTCGAACCGTGGGAAGTTGCCCAAAAGTCGATGGGAGTGAATGTGACTGCTCAACCCGACTTTGAGACTTGTAAGCCGGGTAGCTCAGCCGGGTTTGACCCGGCGGTTCTGCCGACGGTCTCGTCTTCGAGGCGGGTGCCTCCCCCGTGTACAGGCCGATTTTCATGCATTTCGTACCGTGGGAAGCGGTCCAAAAGGGGATGGGAGTGAACGTGACTGCTCATACCGACTTTGGCGCTTCCGAGCCGGGTAGCTCAGCCGGGTTTGACCCGGCGGTTCTGCCGACGGTCTCGCCTTCGAGGGGGGAGCGTCCCCCGTGTTCAGGCCGAATCTTGTGCATTTCGAACCGTGGGAAGTTGCCCAAAAGTCGATGGGAGTGAATGTGACTGCTCAACCCGACTTTGAGACTTGTAAGCCGGGTAGCTCAGCCGGGTTTGACCCGGCGGTTCTGCCGACGGTCTCGTCTTCGAGGCGGATGCCACCCCCGTGTACAGGCCGATTTTCGTGCATTTCCAACCGTGGGAAGTGGTCTAAAAGTCGATGGGAGTGAACGTGACTGCTCAACCCGACTCTGAGGCTTCTAACCCGGGTAGCTCGGCCGGGTTTGACCCGGCGGTTCTGCCGACGGTCTCGTCTTCGAGGCGGGTGCCTCCCCCGTGTACAGGCCGATTTTCGTGCATTTCGAACCGTGGGAAGTGGTCTAAAAGTCGATGGGAGTGAACGTGACTGCTCAACCCGACTTTGAGACTTGTAAGCCGGGTAGCTCAGCCAGGTTTGACCCGGCGGTTCTGCCGACGGTCTCGCCTTCGAGGGCGGACCCTCCCCCGTGTACAGGCCGGTTTTCGTGCATTTCGAACCGTGGGAAGTGATCCAAAAGGGAATGGGGGTGAACGTGACTGCCCAACCCGGCTTTGAGACTTGTAAGCCGGGTAGCTCAGCCGGGTTGGACCCGGCGGTTCTGCCGACGGTCTCGACTTCGAGGCGGGTGCCTCCCCCGTGTACAGGCCGATTTTCATGCATTTGCAACGGTGGGAAGTTGCCCAAAAGTCGATGGGAGTGAATGTGACTGCTCAACCCGACTTCGAGACTTGTAAGCCGGGTAGCTCAGCCGGGTTTGACCCGGCGGTTCTGCCGACGGTCTCGCCTTCGAGGGGGGAGCCTCCCCCGTGTACAGGCCGATTTTCGTGCATTTCCAACGGTGGGAAGAGGTTCAAAAGGGGATGGGAGTGAATGTGACTGCTCAACCCGACTTTGGCGCTTCCGAGCCGGGTAGCTCAGCCGGGTTTGACCCGGCGGGTCTGCCGACGGTCTCGTCTTCGAGGCGGGTGCCTCCCCCGTATACAGGCCGATTTTCATGCATTTCGAACCGTGGGAAGTGGTCCAAAAGGGAATGGGGGTGGACGTGTCTGCTCATACCGACTTTGAGACTTGTAAGCCGGGTAGCTCAGCCGGGTTTGTTCCGGCGGTTCTGCCGACGGTCTCGTCTTCGAGGCGGGTGCCTCCCCCGTGTACAGGCCGATTTTCGTGCATTTCGAACCGTGGGAAGTGGTCCAAAAGGGGATGGGAGTGAATGTGACTGCTCAACCCGACTTTGGCGCTTCCGAGCCGGGTAGCTCAGCCGGGTTTGACCCGGCGGGTCTGCCGACGGTCTCGTCTTCGAGGCGGGTGCCTCCCCCGTATACAGGCCGATTTTCATGCATTTCGAACCGTGGGAAGTGGTCCAAAAGGGAATGGGGGTGGACGTGTCTGCTCATACCGACTTTGAGACTTGTAAGCCGGGTAGCTCAGCCGGGTTTGATCCTGCGGTTCTGCCGACGGTCTCGCCTTCGAGGGGGGAGCCTCCCCCGTGTTCAGTCCGATTTCCATGCATTTCCAACCGTGGGAAGTTGCCCAAAAGGGGATGGGAGTGAATGTGACTGCTCAACCCGACTTTGGCGCTTCCGAGCCGGTTAGCACAGCCGGGTTTGACCCGGCGGTTCTGCCGACAGTCTCCTCTTCGAGGCGGGTGCCTCCCCCGTGTACAGGCCGATTTCCGTGCATTTCGAACCGTGGGAAGTGGTCCAAACGTCGATGGGAGTGAATGTGACTGCTCAACCCGACTTTGGCGCTTCCGAGCCGGGTAGCTCAGCCGGGTTTGACCCGGCGGTTCTGCCGACGGTCTCGTCTTCGAGGCGGGTGCCTCCCCCGTGTACAGGCCGATTTTCATGCATTTGGAACCGTGGGAAGTGGTCCAAAAGGGAATGGGGGTGGACGTGACTGCTCATACCGACTTTGAGACTTGTAAGCCGGGTAGCTCGGCCGGGTTTGACCCGGCGGTTCTGCCGACGGTCTCGCCTTCGAGGGGGGAGCCTCCCCCGTGTTCAGTCCGATTTTCGTGCATTTCCCACGGTGGGAAATGGTATCTTTCATTACGGGGACAAGGGTCTGAAGCGGTGAAGTCAGTAACCGGCATAGTTAAGGAAAGGGTTCGAATTTTCTCAACAGTACGAAAAAAGTGAGCAGGGAAGCTAGAGAAGGTGTCAGTGAGTCCCAAACGAGTGAACCGCAAAACTTAGGGAAATGCCCGAAAGCGTTTTAAAGGGTGAAATCGGGAACGAGGAAATGATGGGAAAGTGCCTGAAAGTGCTAAATGAGTAAACAGAAAAACGAAGAAAAATGTTTGAAAAGAAGAAGTGAGTAACCAGGAAAACTTAGAAAAATGTTCAAAACGAAGAAATCAGTAACCAGGAAAACTTAGAAAAATGATCAAAAAGAAGAAATGAGTAACCAGGAAAACTTAGAAAAATGTTTAAAAAGAAGAAATCAGTAACCAGGAAAACTTAGGAAAATGTTTAAAAAGAAGAAATCAGTAACCAGAAAAACTGCGAAAAATGTTTAAAAAGAAGAAATGAGTAACCAGAAAAACTTAGAAAAATGTTTAAAAAGAAGAAATCAGTAACCAGGAAAACTTAGAAAAATGTTTAAAAAGAAGAAATCAGTAACCAGGAAAACTTAGAAAAATGTTTAAAAAGAAGAAATCAGTAACCAGGAAAACTTAGAAAAATGTTATAAAAGAAGAAGTGAGTAACCAGAAAAACTTAGAAAAATGTTTAAAAAGAAGAAATCAGTAACCAGAAAAACTGCGAAAAATGTTTAAAAAGAAGAAATCAGTAACCAGACAAACTGCGAAAAATGTTTAAAAAGAAGAAATCAGTAACCAGGAAAACTTAGAAAAATGTTTAAAAAGAAGAAGTGAGTAACCAGAAAAACTTAGAAAAATGTTTAAAAAGAAGAAATCAGTAACCAGAAAAACTTAGAAAAATGTTTAAAAAGAAGAAATCAGTAACCAGAAAAACTGCGAAAAATGTTTAAAAAGAAGAAATCAGTAACCAGGAAAACTTAGAAAAATGTTTAAAAAGAAGAAATCAGTAACCAGAAAAACTGCGAAAAATGTTTAAAAAGAAGAAATCAGTAACCAGGAAAACTTAGAAAAATGTTTAAAAAGAAGAAATCAGTAACCAGAAAAACTTAGAAAAATGTTTAAAAAGAAGAAATGAGTAACCAGAAAAACTTAGAAAAATGTTTAAAAAGAAGAAATCAGTAACCAGAAAAACGGCGAAAAATGTTTAAAAAGAAGAAATCAGTAACCAGAAAAACTTAGAAAAATGTTTAAAAAGAAGAAGTGAGTAACCAGAAAAACTTAGAAAAATGTTTAAAAAGAAGAAATGAGTAACCAGAAAAACTTAGAAAAATGTTTAAAAAGAAGAAATCAGTAACCAGAAAAACTTAGAAAAATGTTTAAAAAGAAGAAATGAGTAACCAGAAAAACTTAGAAAAATGCTTAAAAAGAAGAAATCAGTAACCAGAAAAACGGCGAAAAATGTTTAAAAAGAAGAAATCAGTAACCAGAAAAACGGCGAAAAATGTTTAAAAAGAAGAAATCAGTAACCAGACAAACTGCGAAAAAATGTTTAAAAAGAAGAAATCAGTAACCAGAAAAACTGCGAAAAATGTTTAAAAAGAAGAAATCAGTAACCAGGAAAACTTAGAAAAATGTTTAAAAAGAAGAAATGAGTAACCAGGAAAACTTAGAAAAATGTTTAAAAAGAAGAAATGAGTAACCAGGAAAACTTAGAAAAATGTTTAAAAAGAAGAAATCAGTAACCAGAAAAACTTAGAAAAATGTTTAAAAAGAAGAAATCAGTAACCAGAAAAACTTAGAAAAATGTTTAAAAAGAAGAAATGAGTAACCAGAAAAACTTAGAAAAATGTTTAAAAAGAAGAAATGAGTAACCAGAAAAACTTAGAAAAATGTTTAAAAAGAAGAAATCAGTAACCAGAAAAACGGCGAAAAATGTTTAAAAAGAAGAAGTGAGTAACCAGAAAAACTTAGAAAAATGTTTAAAAAGAAGAAATGAGTAACCAGAAAAACTTAGAAAAATGTTTAAAAAGAAGAAATCAGTAACCAGAAAAACTTAGAAAAATGTTTAAAAAGAAGAAATGAGTAACCAGAAAAACTTAGAAAAATGTTTAAAAAGAAGAAATCAGTAACCAGAAAAACGGCGAAAAATGTTTAAAAAGAAGAAATCAGTAACCAGAAAAACGGCGAAAAATGTTTAAAAAGAAGAAATCAGTAACCAGACAAACTGCGAAAAATGTTTAAAAAGAAGAAATCAGTAACCAGAAAAACTTAGAAAAATGTTTAAAAAGAAGAAATCAGTAACCAGGAAAACTTGGAAAAAAACACTTAGAAAAATTTTCAGCAAAGTGTGAAAAATATTCTAAGTGTCAGCGGAGGAAAATGCTGCAGCATCGGGAAAGATTCGCAAACTTACACCGAACATGTGCTCCGAAGTGCCGGAGGAATTGGGTGAATTGAGCCCGGCAAATGGCCAGCTGTCGTTTTGTGCCTGCAGCCCGAAAACTTTAACTTTGTCTGTCGCGGAAGTCCGGACCGAGAAAAATCCAAACGGTTTTGACCGGACCGAGTTCCAGACCGATGCAGTCAAATTTGGAATTCAGACCCATTCAGTGCCACTTGTAGTTTTTCCGCAGTGAGGTTGGCGGGGTACCCGGAGATATATGGGAACACGATTTTTAGAACAAAATGGCGGCGCGGGACCGTTCTGAAAGGCATCCGAAAAACGGTTCCACGGGCATAGCACTTTAATGACAGGTATGAGTGCATGCCGGAGAGCTCTTGGAAGTCGAATTTTTGACACTTTGTCAATTTTTTGACAGATTTGACAAACTCTTTCTGTCTGTTCTAAGAGTCAGTCAGAGACTTGTGCGGCGGTCTTTTGACACTATTGGAGGGCGGGCAAACCCCACGTTGACTCCGGCCGTCCCTCCACAGGCGCTCGTGTCCAAAATGAAGGCGAGAGACGCGAGTGGCCTGGTTCCCTTGGGTGTTGCCAAGAAGGCTGCGGGCTGACCGTTGCCTGAGCACTCCCTAAAGCCTCTTGTGATGAGAGCAGACCTCGCCTGCCGCACGACCGGCTCTGGGAGTCGTTGGGCCGCTATTTGTGAATAGTCTGGTCCTCCTCTGCCACCCGGACAAGCGCGATGGCTCTGCCGCCCTGCGGTGCTCGTCACCCAGGTTTGGGGAACACGATACTCGTAACAAAAATAAAAGGCGGCTCGGGACCTGCAGGCGAAAGGGGTCCCGTGGTGCTAAGCACGTCGACTTCGGGTCTCGGTGCAAGCCGGAGAGCTCACGGAAGTCTAAAGTTTTCGGCACGTGGTCGAATCTTTTCAAAGGCTTACCCGGCTCTTTCCGTCCATTCTGAGAGTAAGTCAGAGGCCGGTGCGGAGGTCTCTTGACAATCGGAGGGGGTGGTGGCCCTCCGCAGGCGCTCGTGTCGAAAATGAAGGCGAGAGACGCGAGTGGCCTGGTTCCCCTGGGTGTTGCCAGGAAGGCTGCGGGCTGACCCTTGCCTGAGCACTCCCTAAAGCCTCTTGTGATGAGAGCAGACCTCGCGCGCCGCACGACCGGCTCTGGGAGTCGTTGGGCCGCTATCTGTGAATAGTCTGGTCCTCCTCTGCCACCCGGCCAAGTGCGATGGCTCTGCCGCCCTGCGGTGCTCGTCACGCAGGTATGGGGCACACGATGCTCGTAACAGCAAATAAAGGCGGCTCGGGACCTGCAGGCGAAAGGGGTCCCGTGGTGCTTAGCACGTCGACTTCGGGTCTCGGTGCAAGCCGGAGAGCTCACGGAAGTCTAAAGTTTTCGGCACGTGGTCGAATCTTTTGAAAGGCTTACCCGGCTCTTTCCGTCCATTCTGAGAGTCAGTCAGAGGCCGGTGCGGCGGTCTATTGACGACCGGAGGCTCCCATGGGTGTTGCGATGAGGGTGGAGGGCACAGAACCTTGCCTTAGCACTCCCTAATAAAGCCTCTTGTGAAGAGAGCAGACCTCGCGCGCCGCACGACCGGCTCTGGGAGTCGTTGGGCCGCTATCTGTGAATAGTCGGGTCCTCCTCTGCCACCCGGCCAAGTGCGATGGCTCTGCCGCCCTGCGGTGCTCGTCACGCAGGTATGGGGCACACGATGCTCGTAACAGCAAATAAAGGCGGCTCGGGACCTGCAGGCGAAAGGGGTCCCGTGGTGCTTCGCACGTCGACTTCGGGTCTCGGTGCAAGCCGGAGAGCTCACGGAAGTCTAAAGTTTTCGGCACGTGGTCGAATCTTTTGAAAGGCTTACCCGGCTCTTTCCGTCCATTCTGAGAGTCAGTCAGAGGCCGGTGCGGCGGTCTATTGACGACCGGAGGCTCCCATGGGTGTTGCGATGAGGGTGGAGGGCACAG
>NW_027310549.1:37500-40000 GCF_047496795.1 Chiloscyllium punctatum
GTCGCTGCGGTGCGTTGGGGCACGCATCGCCTCTTGGGCGCCCTGTTTTTTTTCAACCAATAGATGTATGTCTCTGCGGGCCGCACCAGGCTGGTGCTCCCCACAGCTTCACGCCACCCTGCTCCGCCCGCACGCCGGCGTGCAGGTGGCTGCTGCTAAAGGTGGGGAGTGTATGTGCGGTCCGGGTGGCTTTCCTCTGGCGAGGGAGAGACCTTAAGCAAACTCAGAGACAAATCTTGACGGTCGATCACTCGTAAAAATAAAACGTGACAAACTTTGTGTTGGTTCAAGTACGAAAGGATCTCTGTCGGCTTGGGGGTACGCCCGTTTCCGTTTCAACTTGTCTCGCGAGGGTGGTTTCGGGGCCAGCAGGAGAGCTCGTCGGGGTAGCAGGCCCTGCAGCCGTGGTCACCGCCAAACCCCCACAACTCGAGCAAGTGAAAAAAAAAGTAACAGGAGCGAAAGCATCTCTGTCGGCTTGGGGGTACGCCCGTTTCCGTTTCAACTTGTCTCGCGAGGGTGGTTTCGGGGCCAGCAGGAGAGCTCGTCGGGGTAGCAGGCCCTGCAGCCGTGGTCACCGCCAAACCCCCACAACTCGAGCAAGTGAAAAAAAAAAGTAACAAATAAGAAAGGATCGTCGGCTTGGGGGTACGCCCGTTTCCGTTTCAACTTGTCTCGCGAGGGTGGTTTCGGGGCCAGCAGGAGAGCTCGTCGGGGTAGCAGGCCCTGCAGCCGTGGTCACCGCCAAACCCCCACAACTCGAGCAAGTGAAAAAAAAAGTAACAAATAAGAAAGGATCGTCGGCTTGGGGGTACGCCCGTTTCCGTTTCAACTTGTCTCGCGAGGGTGGTTTCGGGGCCAGCAGGAGAGCTCGTCGGGGTAGCAGGCCCTGCAGCCGTGGTCACCGCCAAACCCCCACAACTCGAGCAAGTGAAAAAAAAAAGTAACAAATAAGAAAGGATCTCTGTCGGCTTGGGGGTACGCCCGTTTCCGTTTCAACTTGTCTCGCGAGGGTGGTTTCGGGGCCAGCAGGAGAGCTCGTCGGGGTAGCAGGCCCTGCAGCCGTGGTCACCGCCAAATCCCCACAACTCGAGCAAGTGAAAAAAAAAGTAACAAATAAGAAAGGATCGTCGGCTTGGGGGTACGCCCGTTTCCGTTTCAACTTGTCTCGCGAGGGTGGTTTCGGGGCCAGCAGGAGAGCTCGTCGGGGTAGCAGGCCCTGCAGCCGTGGTCACCGCCAAACCCCCCACAACTGTTGGGCGCCTACCTGCGCGGGGCAGGAGGACACTTTCCGATTTCAAATCTCCGTTTGCCGAGTCCACCCCGAACGCACGCGGGCGGGCGGGTTCGCATCACCCTTCGTCACAAGGGGCGAAGCCCGTTCCACCGTCTCGTCAGTAGTGCCGACCGGTCTGTGATCGACGAGGGGAGCCACACCAGGTCCGGCCCTGCTGCTTGGCGGCACCGCGTCGTCGGGAGCTCGCGACAGACGGAGGGTTTCGGTGTACTCTCCAGCCACGGGAAACGAAGCCGGTGATGCAGGCGCCGGTCTTTCGCTCCCAAATCGGCTGGGTTTACATCGTTGCTATCTAGTCACGCTCCCTTCAAACCCGACGGGGTACCTATTCCCCTCACCCGTCTGTGCGTATACAGCCTCTTTGCACTTGCGGGATGGGGGTGGTGGTTTAAAGACTCTCGAGTTGCCGCCCGTCGGTCTCCGAGCTCCGTGCAGTAGTGATCCCCAGCGAACTGCCAGCAGGGCGAACGAGCGATCCCGCTCTCGGTCGGGGCGCCTGGCGTCGATCGGTGGTCGGTGGCTTGCGGGCAAGCTGCGCTGTGAGTGTGGGAACGAGTATGACGAGCCGTTGCCGCGACTCCCAGTCCACCTCGGCGGTGGCTGGGCCGGGCGGGCGTCTGCTCGGGCGAGTGCCGCCCCCGCCTCCTCGCAGGAAGTCCGCTCGCCGACACGCCGCCACGTGCACGCGTCAGTGACGCTGCCGAACCGATGGCCGGTGCCCGTTCCCGCCTCTGCTTTTCCTAGGGCAAAGCTGCTGCACGCCTCGTGATACTAGGCGGGCGACATGGTGGCGGTGATCCTGCCTCCGTCGCTGCGGTGCGTTGGGGCACGCATCGCCTCTTGGGCGCCCTGTCCTCCTCCCCCCAATAGACGTATGTTTCTGCGGGCCGCACCAGGATGGTGCTCCCCATCGCTTCACGCCACCCTGCTCCGCCCGCACGCCGGCGTGCAGGTGGCTGTAGCTCAAGGTGGGGAGCGTATGTGCGGTCCGGGTCGCTTTCCTCTGGCGAGGGAGAGACCTAAAACAAACTCAGACAACTCTTGACGGTGGATCACTCGGCTCGTGCGTCGATGACGAACGCAGCTAGCTGCGAGAATTAATGTGAATTGCAGGACACATTGATCATCGACACTTTGAACGCACTTTGCGGCCCCGGGTTCTTCCCGGGGCCACGCCTGTCTGAGGGTCGTTTGGCAATCAAT